>NC_143218.1:19542500-19805820 GCF_030267445.1 Bombyx mandarina
CTGTTATGTTTCCCGTCGTGGCACGCCTCTGGTGCAGTGGATGTAGTCAGCTGGTAATGACTTTATGTACGTATGTACTTATGATATTAAAGAAAATAATAAAATATCGTTGTGATTTCTATTATTTTACAAATAAATTATACGTTGTTTTCGTGGTTCTCAATTCAAATGTCATTTGCGGAGAATAAAACTTGCTTACGAGTGCTTTGAATGTTAATATTAGTCTATTGGTGACACATGCATCGACTGTTTTTAATAACATCGGAGACAAATGTTAAAAAAGCTCTAAATAACAGTATAGATCAAACATGAATACTAAAGTGCAACGACCTATAAAGGCAAGTTCATACGTAGCGGAATTTGTCGCGCACAGCGGCTTAGAACGTCTAATTAAAGTAAATCACCCGATTCATAAATTAAACCGTTCGACAACACTTTTGTTCGTTTAGATTCTTTGATTATAAACAATCCGTTCGTTTGTAAGCTTGGGCCACAGAGCAGGCGATTTTATTGGCTGAAGCGTGGAAGGAGATAGCGGGCTTTCTGTTGCATTTATACGTAGATAATATTTAAATAGATTCCCGATGAACAAAAAAAATCTTGCAAACTGTAAGGATTGATTAAGAGATTGCTCTTAATTTTGTATTATATTTATGGAGACGATTTATGGATATTTAGGGAAAGAGCTATAAAATACGTACGCACTGCAATGATAAATTTAATTGCTAGATTAAATAACATCAAATTTAAAATGCACTGTAGATACTTAAAACATGAATTTGGCATTTAATTCTAATAATTTTAATGTGAAGAGAAAAAGACAAGAATATCCAGATATTCTTGTTGAAATCCATGTGTGGGTATATCCATATAAGTATTTAATAAAATTTTAAAAGACAAAAAACTTCGGGGCCCCACGTCCGAGTGTGGAGCTGACGTTATGCCGGAGTCAGCACGCAGCGTGATTAATTCACCGACAGCTTCGAATAAAATGCGCTCATCACAAACCGATATACATCAATGAGGAAATATTTGTAGACTAAGGTATTGATTTTGAAGTGATTATATTTTTCTATTAACTACGGAGTAATGTGTTTATCCTTACATATACGATCAATGCAGTAGTAAAAATAAAACGTCACACCGTCTTGCAGGACCTTTTTCGTCGAAGCCTGTCGTGGATATGTATACTAAAAATAAAATTGTACTTAAAAAAGATTGAATAATAACTTCAAGAGTGAAAAACATACCTACAATCAACTTAACAATGACACTATGTAGACTGATAAACAAAAAAAAATGACCCACTAATGACGGAGTAATTCGTGAATATCCATAAAAAATGCACACAGTAAACACAGAACCTCCTCCTTATTTTGAAGCCGGTTTAGAATGAGCACTTATTCCAGAATCAAAGCAATGCATTATCTCATGATCACGAGTATAGTGGGCAATTTGTCTACTAGGACATATGGTCTTCAAACATCTAAGACACTATCTTCTGAGCAGGATATATAGCAATTCTTTATAAAAGCCGCCAAAAACGACAAAACCTAATCATTACGATTTACGACTCTGGAGCGATTTTATTACATTTAAATTGGTTGACATTTTGATAAGACGAGTCAAAATACAATAAAATACTCTAACGATGTTAAGCCATCAAATAAAACATAGAATATGGTGATAAAATGCTAATATGTACTTCAGTGCAGCTAGTTTTGTTTCTGCTAAATTATTTTCCTTTTAAATTAATAAGATTATATTAAGAAGGCCAAGAACGATGTCCAGGCGCCTGCATATAAATTAATAACGGCAAAGTCATTTTATTTAGGACATCTTGATTTAGCTTATTTCCAATTACATTTGAAAAAAATGAATCTGTTCAATATTTTATAACATGAGTGGCTAGCTTATGTGTCGTCGTGGCCTTAAGGATAAGACGTCCGGTGCATTCGTATTTAGCGATGCAACGGTGTTCGGATCCCGCAGTCGGGTACCAATTTTTCTAATAAAATACATACTCAACAAATATTCACGATTGTTTTCCACGGTGAAGGAATAATATCGTGTAATAAAGATTAAATCTGCAAAAATTATAATTTGCGTAATTACTGGTGGTAGGACCTCTTGAGTCCGCACGGGTAGGTACCACCACCCTGCCTGTTTCTGCCGTGAAACAGTAATGCGTTTCGGTTTGAAGGATGGGGTAGCCGTTGTAACTATATTGAGACCTAAGAACTTATATCTCAAGATTGGTGGCGCATTACGTTGTAGATGCCTATGGGCTCCAGTAACCACTTAACACCAGGTGGGCTGTTAGCTCGTCAACCAATCTAAGCAATAAAATTAAAATAAAAAAATAGCTATTATTTCAGATACACAACCAAAGGTATTCGACAGATGCAAGAAGTTTGACAAATACCTGAATCCTGCTAATGATATTTTCAAGATAAGTTTGCGCATATTTTACAAGTTCCGAACTATTTTATTCAGTATATATTATACAAGTTTCGAACAATAATATTCGGACTGTCGGTCTACAATTATTACTAAAAGCGATTTCTTTCAGATGGCTGTTTTCACATACTTGTACATACCTAGGGATATTGTGAAAAACAAGCTTAGATTAAACAGAGTTCCACATTTAAAAAAGTTGCGGTATACTAATAAAGTACTAGGTTTATCTATGATAATTATACGAAACCTGATTATAAATATACACGAATTACGAGCCAGAGCATGAAGGAGCCATATTTCAATGACGTCAACATTGTATGGTTTATTTCATGTAAGCAATTGTGAACACGCTTTATACAAATCGTTCTCATCAAAGTTAAGTCTTTGTAGTACCTACTTAGTCTTGAAGGCGTGGTCTCTCACACGACGCGCGGGTATGATGCCCGATGAGTACCCTGCTCAATCTTAAATAATTATTAAGGTAAGTTTGAATACGTTCAAGCTTAAAATTTAAGTTAAGTTGTGATGACGGTGACAATGCGACGGATAATATTAATATTTACACGGTATTATTACGCACGAGGCACTATTCTCGATCTACTAAATCCAACTAGACCAGTGGATCGTGCAAATAAAACAACTTTCCACTTATCATCAATTTAATGGAATGCCAGTAGATACACCGTTACACAAGTCACTTCCTTTACGCGTCATATAAAATAGCAAAACGCACTTAAAAGGTTATAAAAGTTTAAAATAAATAAACCTTGAGCCGTTTAATTTTAAAAGCTCTTGCTATTAAACTTTTATTTGTATTATAATTTCATTTAATAGGTTAAGCTCGATTAATGAGCTGTTCTGTAAAGGAAGCATTTTAGTTATTGAATTGGTGCTTGAGTTTTTTATTAAGGATGTTTCAAATTTTATTGTAGTAGAAAAGTGCCTAATGCTAGGTCTAGTTAACGACACACCTAACGGTAAGTGATAAAGCCACGCCATCCTGTAGTCAAATTGCGTCAATTATTATGCAATCATTATGGAATCTCGTATAACATTCCCTTGAGGTTACTGGAATAGGTAGGGAAAAAATGGAATAAATTGAACAACTAGTTTAATATGTACAAAATATTATGCCTTATTGTGTAATTCATTCGTGAGCGTGTCATAACTATGAAAATATATTTCAGAATCGATGTTACAGTCTGTCCAGGAGACTGTACTATCGATTGGCTGCCGGCCCACTGGACGCAGTAAGGCATTTAGTAGAACATGGAACATTCAACAGATTAAGAATAACTGGAGAATCAGGCAAACGTTTCGATTTTCTCATATTTTAAGACTTTATATATGATTTATGATTACACATAAAATGTTTTATTATAAAACAAAATTATAGAAAGTAAATCCACACAAAAGACTTCAACGAGTGTCTCTGATATTAAATTAAATTTCATGGAAAACAATCTAATAAGCCCGAAATTTTCCATCGAAGAAATACTTAATTTTGTATTTCTATTTCTAAATAGCCGATATGAATAGAACAGGGTAATCAGCTTGAGTGGTAGTGGATCGCGAGCTAGTCACCGCCGATGGCCCACACGTTCATCAAGTATGTAAAGCTGCCTGACGATAGTTCCATGAAAACTTCAGCATAGGCACTTGGGGCGAGAGGCCAAAGTCTGGATTCCATTGAAATATCAACTGACTTACTCGCCCAACCATAACAACTAATAGGTTGTGAGTTTGCTGTAACAAAACTCGCCAGATTCGAATACACGCTGACTATTTCCTCTAATGATTTTTTTTTCAAACGCCAATATGCTATTTTATGTTAATTTCCAATTCATTTGTGTTAGTTTTACAATTGATTTTACGAGGGTATAATATTTTTAATAACAATCTTAATATTAATAGAAAACAAAGCCTTCTCTCCTAATGCAAAATAAAAAAAGCGAAGAAATATTTGATATTAGAGTTCCGTATCGATGCAGTCTTCCGAGCTTTTGTTTATAGTGTTTTCTGCAAGTAAGCTCCTTAATATCGTAATCGATATAATTTTCATCTGTGTTTCCTTGAGCGACGAGCAAATTATTACTTTCTCATAATTACACGCATCTGTCGTGTCCTCGTGTTAATTTTTCTGTGAATTCTGTGACTAATTCAGATCATAGTTTGTTGTTATTCCAAAGCCAGCCGTTCAACGTCTTAAATAATCATCATTATGATACTGCTTAATTATCGTTAAGCTTTTAGCCAAATTAATTCCAGGGGGAGACCTTATGAGCTTTTTTTGATCTCTATTGTCTTTTGTGCCGTCATACCATCCACAATCGGAATTCATTTCATCCACGCCACCTTGCACCCACTCGCTAATTGTACCGAATATTTAATGTTTACTTAAGTTTTGGTATTAGTTTACTCCAGGATCTGACGCGAACGCTCCGAGATGTCCTCCTTTAGACGAGTCCAAGGAGAGTCTTTAGTGGATGACAGCGGTTTGGCTATGCTGCGTGTATTATTGACTTTCATGAGTGACAGCATACTAGTTGTTTAACAAAAATCTTTTATATCTAAGATAGAGAGAAAAACTTTTACTTTTAATCGTACCTGTCATTTTCTAACAAATGAAATTAGCAATTTCTGTAGAATTTTTAAAACAAAAGCTACATTCTCTCTTTATTCAAACATTATTTATTATGTCAAATTAAATATCTTGAATATCTATATATCTATATATCTATTTAATCAATAATCCTTGAATTATCTGTAACATAGTGTCATCCTGATTTAAATATTTTTAACAAAAAACGGTTTTATTAATGCACACCTTCGTTTTTGCTTTGTAACATTGAAGGGATCCTCAGTCGATTATCAACGCAGGAGCGAGTCTATTGATCACAGGTTGCTCTGGATATATTAAACATTTGAAGCACGATAAATCTGTCACCAGCACCACTCTTGTCTCTTATCATCAAAGTATTCCCCTTTACCAGATACAGAACCATTTAGATAAAATCAGAACAAAAAAGGTTTGTCCACTAATAAACACAAAGTAAATACGCAATGTATTATTATACTTTGAATATTCATTTGATTTCGTAAGAGAGTCATTAAAATTTTATAGATGGAAAATGCTTAAACTTTTTGATAGTAATTTTGCTTCGTCTAAGAATCTAATAATAGTTGGAATAACATATAGAAAATATTGCGAAATATAATTCGAGTCATTGCAGCGGCCAGTCTATACTCCTGCTTCAATGCGTGGCAGTGACCACTTATATGTGATGTCAATAAAACTAGTTATAGGGCGAACTTTTAGGCTCTTCAGTTTGCGGAGTGACCGCTGCATATTACAACTTTTACTGGTGGTAGGACCTCTTGTGAGTCAGCATGGGTAGGTACCACCACCCTGCCTATTTCTGCCGAGAAGCAGCGTTTCGGTTTGAAGTGTGGGGCAGCCGTTGTAACTATACTGAGACCTTTAAAATCATATATAAAGGTGGAGGAGGCAAGGTTATAGATGTCTATGGGTTCCGGTAACCACTTTACACCAGGTGGGCTCAGAGATCGTTCACCCATCTAAGCAATAAAAATAAAAAAGACGATCTTGACGTCGTATAAATTGAGGCTTCGGTATACGCGTTGTAATGTCTATAGACTTCGGTAAGCACTCTACTAACTTACTAGCCGTGTAGTCCGTGAGCTTGTCAATCTGTCAAAAGCAAAAAACGTATTAGTCTTCGAAATATATTTTACGTTAATTAAGCGAAAAAACTTAAAGTTTTTCTCGAAAATACGACACTAGTTTTTACACCCGTCATTACCTTAGCAGTTACGGTGACGGTATTTCGCCGGATGGTTGGCATTCTACTACTGCAACACGAGAGCTCGCAATCGGCTTAGGTTTTATGGCAGCGTGAAGCAACATCAATGAAATATTGGACTGTTCCAATAATTTATTGTTTTATTTCCTTGTCTAGCTTGCAATTCATTACAACCGCTTTTTTCAAAAGGGAAATTTATAATCGATTCATGTTTATATTTTCTCTAAAGGTAATAAAATAACCTAAATTTAATGTTCAACTGAATCTAGAGTACCTGCGAATTCACTTAATTTATGTTCAAAAATTCTAAAGAAAAAAATCTCATAATAAGTCATACATCCGGTCTCGAATCTGTGCTCTGTCGGATGGAAGCTATGACCAACACTACTGGACTAGAACAGCTATCATCGTGTTTAATAGATTAATTTCGCAAAGAAGAATGGCGTCACAGACGGGTATCTGATTTCAATAGATTGCTTCATTTAATAAAATTGTAGTATTCTAGTCTATCTCTACGTTGGGCCACTAGTTTTATGCCATCATTTCATCGATGGAATATATTAAACGGAGTTGTCAGTGGTATGTGGAGATGAGGAGAGGCCGCAATGTGCTCGCTTTAGGTAGTCAAGTTGAGTAGTTAGATTATAATTATTAATATTATTAATTATTGCTTTAGATGACCAGACAGGCTTGATGGAATTAGGTCAAATTATAAATTTAACTGGTCTGATTCATATCGCTAAGGGCGTTAACGCATTAATATGAAACATTAGCTCACGCTACAGCGAGACCAAGACCCTACAGTGGTCTACTTGCCTCTAATCACGAACTAGATTAGTTCTTCATGTAGTGTGCTTATATTCTTAGCATTTAAAAAAAATCGAATTAAAATGCTACTTTTTCTTGTAACTTAGTTGCAATCGAATGTTCAATGCTCGATATTGAGTACGGCCAGATAGCTCGGAATCGTAAAGACGCGAGTTTTGTACGAAATGCATTGATAATAAACGTTTTTAATTAGCTGATACTGACACATCCGACACCTCACCAATCGCCCGTGATATTAGTGATGATGAGTTGCAGGAATCATAACAACTTAGCGCCTAGGACAATATAAATGCAACATGGCTTAGTACACCGCTTGTCCTATTCTTAGTACTGAAGCGCACAATAGCTTAGTTGCAGAAAGTAATTGACTTGTGATTATTATGAACACTCGTAAACTCTCGTCACTTACATATATATAAACACAAGACCGGGAAACTACTGCACATGTAACATGCAATATTTGTCTTGTCTCGAACCTGTAACTGCGAGTATGTGACTGCTGACCATCGCATCAGACAGTTTGTCTGCAAGAGTGTACAAATAGTATTCTAAACGTTTTTCTAGTTACCGTACTGATATGTGGGGCGATGTGGAATTCCACCAAAAAAGGCGAAGTCGTTCGTAACGAGACTAATGATGATGAAAATTCATTAGTATACCTCATTAGTATACACGTTTCTCGTTAGTAAATGTATTGAGTGGTATTAATAGTAATTAGAGTGCACGAAAACAGTTTCTTGCAATTTCATCCCGCCGATCTGCATGACGTTATAGATTAATGCATTGGAGACGCAGGATGGGTGTGGAGCTTTAAAAGAAGTCATTATATTTAGAATTTCTTTTATGGTAAGCAGCTTGAGCAATGCTGATGGCAAATTCTGGAATGTCTGCTAACTTTACTGACATTTTTATATCTCAGAGCTTAATCTTCTTGACATGACTAGGCGGCGACTTCAGGGCCCATCTAATGATTGCGGAAGCATATAGATATCACAATCTGAAGCCCATATTTACTTTGTGAAACGAACAACGATTTTTAGATAATGTCTTTAGGCTGTTTCTGTAGCTGAGCAGTAAATAGCTACGAGTTTGACGACCTCACCGCTCAGCTGGTGGAGAGCGGTGGATGCCAAGAGCCTGAGATCTCAATTATTTATGAGAAGGCTGTGTGACCCTTCAAATAAGAGCGCATGTCTGCGTCGCGCCAGAAGCTGATGATGCTCCCCACGTATCCGGACTCGCTCATGACCCTACAGTGAGAGAGAAAGTTCACATCTGTTTAGAATCAATTTTTTTAGCACGAACATTGGTTGTTGTGCCTACGCTAACAAATAATTTGTCGTGTCAAAAGCACATAAAACAGTTGTATTTGTTTATAAAATTAGATCAATTGCCGAAGGGGAAAGTTGTGAATGTACAATGAATTCTACTTAAATCACAAATATGGCAAGTAAAAAGTGAAACCAGATATCTGTTTAACACATCCTATAGTTTCGATGTCATAAAATGTTGTGAAACATGAAGATTCTGGATATATGACTCAGTAGGTAAGGCACTGAATCTGGTCACGTGATTCTGCCGCGGTACGGTCGGGGGTCATTACCCAACGCGTGCTCACAATCGAATACTGAGGTGGAAAATAACATCGTGTAACAAAATGTAACAAACAACATTTATAAAATCTCTTTCGGTTCGAAGGGTGAGCCTCCGTACCAAGGACCGACTTCGTCTTAAGGTACTCCGGGATCCCAAATATCTTGGATCACGAGAGCATAAAAAAAAAATTAAAAAAAAATTGATCTAAATTCCAAAACCTACCTGATCTGAGTTTTACCAGATTATTATATGACAAACGAAAACGTTATGTGTGACGTCATAGATTAGTTGACGTGATGTACCGATGACCCGGATAACGCGAGTCGAGTTTGGGACGCGGTCTTCTTCATAGCGATCGTATCATTAGAATAAATATATTATTTCTTGATTATTAGCATAATATGATGATATCATCGTGGTAGTAAAACTGGATATTTAATTAAAATTATAATTTCACAAGATACTTTAATTAATAATAGCTTTAGATTGGATGAATTCTGTCAAAGATCATAATACTATTCAAGAATTTTAACCATTTCATCCTTTTATTGTATTAACCGACACGACGTTATTCGTTTTTTTAATTAAAATTTAAATCAGTAAACATTGTTGCCAGGATTGACGCCAAAAAGTAAATTTCGCTGACAACATAACCGATGCTGTATGTATTTTTTCTTAAAACCCATTTAAGAACTATAAGGAAAATCTTTTCTATTTAAATCTCACGTAAGTTACTTTATTGTTTTTATTTAATTTGTAGAATGATCCATTCATTTTGTGTAATGAAATTATTAATCACTGGTTTCACGATTACAAAACGGTTGTGGTCGGGAATGTTCTAGTTATTTAGGAAAAGGCCTTGTGATTGTCTGTGTGTATTTATTAGCTGCTTTATAGACCATACCATTATGGAGTAACAACTCAACACTAGTCGAGCTGTTACTCATCAACTCAATCACTCACTCATCAATATCATAAATTCAATTTCTTGATACCCATGCAATTTGTCTTATCACGGCCATCCTACTCTTCGAGTTCGATAGGGCAATA
This sequence comes from Bombyx mandarina, assembly GCF_030267445.1. Classification (NCBI taxonomy): domain Eukaryota; kingdom Metazoa; phylum Arthropoda; class Insecta; order Lepidoptera; family Bombycidae; genus Bombyx; species Bombyx mandarina. The sequence continues at coordinate 19,552,259 of NC_143218.1, forward strand.
AGGATACTTCTATGAATGGAGGACGAGGAAGGGTCAGTCCTGGATCGAAACCGATGCGCACCCTAATTCAAACTATTACATAATATGCACATATATGGTTCATCACGCCATCTAAAGACATCGTGATCTAATTTAAATCGTATTACATTTGACCTCGCCCGGATCGAGACCCAAGTCCGACGCGTGCTCACGTTGACAAGCCGCGTCAAAACCTCCGACATATAAGTGACAGACGAGTTAATTCGATCGTTTTGAACACCTACATACTATTATGTATATGTGGTTTCCTGAACTTGCAGCCTGCGGTTTGAAGACTTTTTTGATCACTAAAAATTTTATATTTTGTGTGAATCAAAAAATTTGTTAGGTATTGTTAGAATTAATTTCACTAATACAGTTGGGCAGGTCAACTGGAGATTTTAAGTTAAAATGATTGTCAATTGACTTGGTGTTTTTTGTTTATTGCAATTGACCAGGTATCGAGCTCACGGTTCACCCGATGTTAAGTGGTTATCGGTGGCCGTAGATATCACAACGTATATTATGCTGCGCTTGTTATGAGACAATTGTCATTATTTTTAAGTACATGTAGACAGAAGGTTCTATTTTTTTACAATGGAAGTAATTGTAGTTTTAGGCTTTACTCAAAATACATAAAGCCCATAGGCAATATTTAGGATACAGTTGGGTACGTCAGACTCCGTTTTCGTGTAAAAATGATAAAAAACCAAAGTGATTACTGAACCCTAAACAATTGCTTCGAGCTTATTAAATTAAACTAATTAAGTTTCATCACGACGAGCTGGTGGACGAAGGTCAGACTCCCTTCAAATCACTATTTTTGTATCAACAATTAGTTTTATTTCCCAACCAAGAGAGCACTTTGTGAATTTGCATCTTTGTTGATTGAGCTATTTTCATATATGGGAAATTAAAATCGTTAATCTGTACTATTTGTTGTTATTGTATTATAGTGTGGTAGCGCACGATCTATCCGATGGTAAGTTATAGGAGCCTATAAACATAACGATGTCAATGCTACCACTCACCTTGAGACACGAGGACAAAGTCACATATGCACAGCGGACAGGATCATGGTGCCAATAAGGGCGAGCACAAAATCCTCCCTTCAATAATAGATGTCGATAATCAGTTAGTTCACTTTAAGGACCTGTACATAAAATACATTCCTATATATTTCATACAGTTAGCATATTAGAAATTGTAATTGATACCTAACACTTGGTCACATTCTCTGAACTCTAAAATGCCCTTCTTAAGGTCACAGAACAACTCGGTATTCCCAATATAAATCTGTATGTCGCAGCCCTCCCACGAACTTTGTAATATTGACCGAGCACTCCTGTAATTTTAAAGCTGACAATTTACTGAGTCAATGACCTGTCATACGACGTTATTGGTTGTCACACTTCATGCGTGGGTAATCATAAAGTTTTATTATATCGAGGATAAAAGGTGTTGAGGAGAAAGTGAAATCGTATTGACTCCAAAATGGGGTAGGCAGAGGTGCTTTTTTATTACGGCCTGCCTAGTATAAGGTGATTACCGGAGACCTCACAGACATCACAACGTAAATAGCGCCACCGATCTGGGAACATGAGGTGTAAGTCAGAGTTACATTGTGTGACGGCCTATCTGTCCTTCAAATATACGCTTCGGAATAACCTGACTCTTTCTGTGAAATAATCGCGGGTCCTGTCTGAACGTAATATCTGTAGCTAAGCAGTTAAAAACCGACTTCTTATCTGTGCCAATAAAACAGCACTGGTAATTGTGTGTCTACTATAATTCAAAAAAAGCACTTAACATTGACAACGAGCTGGATACCTCCGTCAGACTTCTACACAGGATGCTGTGTGTCACAAAATTCACCTCAATAGAGTGAAGCTAGTACGTATACCAGTACCAATAGTTTTACGAGTGTGGAAAGTGTGTTGCCGTCACAATAACTCGCTTTTCTGTTCAAGAAGACAAGTCGAATTTCCAATTTGTGGAAGCTTGTATGTTTGTGTTACAATGTTGTATATTTGTATATTTACACTACGTTTTAAAGGCCCGAAAACTAGTATGTGTTAAAGTGTCCAAACTATATCGGTAAATATACAAATATTAATACATCGATGAGCATTACTTGTTGATACCTGTACATATTATGTACTTACCAGCTCGAGTAATTTAGAAACGTGTTCTAGAGAGATAATTACAACATTGAGTGACTCATTTTAGATTTGCCTAGTACACGTAAAAGTATTTTTATTGGAAATAAGTACATGTACATTATTTTATAACGGAGTGTTAGTATTAGGATGTGATAGGATGGACTTATCTCTGAGGTTGTACTCACGTGCTAAGAGTAATCGAGGTATTTACACGCTTCTTTTAAATTAATAGATATATAATATGGGATTCAAGTGCACAAAGTGTACTTTGATGTGTATAACGAGTCAGGTAAAGTGGGTAGTCGGTAGTGGGTAGCAGTACCAGCGGTGCCGCGTTTAGTCAGTTCCCGCTATAATTTAAATTCCTTCATCTGACATTGATCGTCTCCCCAGATTCGATTGTTAAAATTTCATCTACATAAACGTGTTTATTTATAGCATTCATAAGAGTATAATTACGTTTAGTAAAATGTTACATTTTTTATTTATTTATTGCTTAGATGGGTGGAGGACCTCACAGCCCACCTGGTGTTAAGTGGTTACTGGAGCCCGTAGACATCCACAACGTAAATGCGCCACCCACCTTGAGATATAAGTTTTAAGGTCTCAGTGTAGTTACAACGGCTGCCCCACCCTTCAAACCGAAACGCATTACTGCTTCACGGCAGAAATAGGCAGGGCGGTGGTACCTACCCGTGCGGACTCACAAGAGGTCATACCACCAGTAATTACGCAAATTATAATTTTGCGGGTTTGATTTTTATTACATTATTCCTTCACCGTGGAAGTCAATCGTGAACATTTGTCGAGTACCTATTTCATTAGAAAAATTGGTACCCGCCTGAGATTCGAAATCGGTGCATCGCTTCAACACAAATGCATCGGACGTCTTATCCGTTTGGCCACGACGAACATTTCTTTTGTTGTCGTAATTTCATTCTCACTGGACTTGCTAAGGTTTCTAAATAATTTTAATGTGGGTCTGGCACTCGTTTTATTACATCCAAAGAAAACAATCCCGTTCGAGTCGAAAACAAAATGTCATAAGACCGTTTACCGCTGCACGCTGAAAAAATCATCGCAGGCTCATTGTGAATCTTTTTATCTCCTCGACCTCTTGTGAGTCCGCGCGGGTAGGTATCACCACCCTGCCTATTTTTGTCGTGAAGCAGTAATGCGTTTCGGTTTGAAGGGCGGGGCAGCCGTTGTAACTATACTGAGACCTTAGAAATTATATCTCAAGGTGGATGACACATGACATATAATGATAATCATATAAAATTACTTAAAAGTAATAAATGTTATTTGCCATAGAATTTTTTTGTTTTCCTTTGTAACAATATTTATGGCCAGACTAAGTATAATATTATAAACTATGCTGAACGCTTTAGATTTTATATCTGGTAGGTGGCGGCATTTACGTTGTAAATGTCTATGGGCTATGCCATAATAAAAGAAATTACTAAATTTAGCCTTTCTAAAAATATTGTATGTTTTATAATGCTCTAAATGGGCTCATGGCCTAGATAGCGTTCATTGTTCACTGTAGTCCATAGACATCACAATGTGGAGACGTCACCTTCCTGATCGCTTGTCAAACTTCAAGTACTGTCCTGCACGGTACGTAGGTATATTTTGCACATATCTTGTAGAATATCTAACATTTTAACTTTGTTTGATTTCAAAAAAGGTGGCCATAAATCCCAGAACAGACTTAGGATTGGTTAGAAGGAGTCTTGAAGAACTCAATAAAGTTATTCGTAAGTACCGTACAATCCGTGACAACTAAGGAATCGTAGCGTTAGTGGAAGAAGGAGAAGAAGAATACTGAAATGCGATATGTGATGTATGCGTTTATATTTCTGATGTTGCGTAGGCTTTCATTTGCTGTAATTAATTTAAATGCTAAATTGTATGAAAATTCAAAAATTTCTCTATTGATTAATGGTTGCTGATCGCGTGAAATATATTTATGAATGCTCTATAATTTATTCACGTATCGCGTGCGCTTATATTTTTTGAGAACGCGAGGAATTTACCAAATTTGAATATTATTGATTGGCAATATCGATTTTGTTCACATGTCTAATGGACTGGATAGAGAAAAGGCATCGAGTCGAATGTTTTATTTGGGTTTTCCATAACTCTTTATTTGTTTTTATTCAAGAGATAAATATCGATTTTTTTGGGGCGGAAAAATAATTGACGATTGTCAAAAAGAGATTTTTTACGTAGATAAATTTAGGCCACTTAGTAACCAACTAACTACTAAGTGGTTACTGGTTAACCACAAGCACAAGCTCTCAACTGTGCCAGAAGTGCCTAGAAGTGAGGCTACCCTACTCACAGGCCAAACAACAGTTAAACGTTTGTTGAACGTTGCATAACGTTGAACTGTTTATTATTTAACTATTTATTGTTGTTCATTATTTTGAATGAAGTTTATTGCATTTCAGATGCAATAAACTTCATTCAAATTGACAAATAATAAATTATTTTATATCAATTCGATTAAAATTCGGTACGCAGCTATAAGTCAAGATTTTAATACGTATAAAAAATTTACATACAGAGCAAGAATTCCGAACGCATTTTGTAATCTGTCGAAACATTTTGTATCGACGCACTTGTGTTGGTTTTTGAACGATAATTTTAATATTATTATTATTATCGATGAATATTCAAAAGTTATGGGTTTATAACTGTAAGGCCCACCCGTGGGCGAGATTATAATATTATTGCGATCGATTCATATCGATTTAAAAACTAAATTTCTTCAATTAATAATAAGCGTTAGTTGCGTTAATGAATCAATACAAAGATTAGATTTTGAAGAGCGGGGTGTCGCTGCCATTGTGGACACGTTGAGAAGCTACAGAAACTTCACGTACAGATACCTACCGGTCAGTGTCGTAGCCAACAGTCAGACCAGATTTCAGTGGTTTTCATGAGTCAAACATAAGTGCAAGCTATGATACAATCCAAGAAACATCCACAGACAATAAAATGTGTATATTTAGCAATAAAATATTATAAATATAAAAAAAGGATATTTATTATGTATATCATTTGTTGGTGGCAAAGCAATTTACAGTGTAGCGGCTCTATTGTATGGACAAGCAGTCTAGTGCGACATCTATGTTACCTCAGCTCCAGGCCACACTTCGCCTTATTTTAAGAAAAAAAAATCGGGTGTCTCTAAAGTCGGTTTACCGACGATAGTTGAACGTGACAACGTCATAAGAAAATACTGATGGAATGGTTTCATTTTTCAATTATCGCAATTATCGTTGCTATAAACAGTTGACACAATTGACATTCACTTTTCACTAAACTTCACACTTGACGAAAACACGTAAATGTTTAATATTATTGGATAGCAGCTGTCCACGCGGATACATCGCTCACTCAAGTAGGAGAAAGACAGATGTCGAACGCTGCCGAACGCGAAGGCCGATTGTGCCTCTTTGTCGCTCGTTGCGCGCTCTCGCTTGCACTTCAAACCTTAAATGGAACGCCTCAGAGCGAGGTAACGCCGCATGAGCCATGTGTTTTCATGCACGCAGCCGGTTCCATCGAATTATAAGACGTTGTCACGTCAAAAATAATACCGAAAGCCTTTAACTTGTTAAAAACGCAATATATTGGTATACAGAACCCTTAGAACTCGTAATCTGTTCGGCCCTGGGGTCGCGTTTTAATTGGTCTCCGTTGAGTTACAGCAATCATATCTTCACACGCGTCAATCTCACTGACGCGATGTATTTGGATCAGTTCATACTGATGTACGGATGGTCACGACCGTGTGTTTGTGTCTAACCTTAGCTGTTGTTGTTTGAGTTTGGTAATCATTATGTATAGAATATATTGCTGCGCATCAAGGCTTGAAAATTTAATTTACTTTTTTTTTTATTGCCCTTGTAGGCAGACTAGCCTACGGCCCACCTGATGGTGAGTGGTTACCGTCGCCCATGGGCTACAGCAATGCCAGGGGCAGAGCCAAGCCGCTGCCTACCGCTTAATACTACCTTTTAATACTACTTTATCATACCAAGTCATATTAAAATAAAAATGATGTCATGCGGCGAAGTAAAGTAGTAAGCAATGTTTTTAAGGTAAACAATAATTAAAACACGCGACAACATACATATTTATTTATTCAGTGTGAGCTCGATGAATTCTATCCTTCAAAAAACGGCGAAGGTAAAAAGAAGTCATTAAATTATAACTAGCATTCGGATTAATCTAGAATAGGCTTCTTAAAATAGTTCAGTTGCTTCAAATTAAAGGTCTTGTGTATTATATTTCATAAATATTTATTTGTTTTGCTGGTACAAATCAACAAACGACCTGACAATTGCACAGTTCTTGACATTGTCATAAACCACACATACTTTTGACATGTAGTTTTGATTCGCTTTGAGATGTCACAATGTCAGTCAAAGTTTTAATGACGCTTCAAGCATACTTTACCCTGGTTTTGGTCAAAATTGATTCCGGACAAAACATAAATCATTAGGCGTACGTCACACACATATCAAAATAAATTCCAAGCTGCAATGATCTAATTTACTACTATAGTAGATATTATCGAGGGGTCTAGTTATTTTTGTTATGTACAATCATGCAGAGTATCCACACAATAGAGTATATCGGTCGAAAAATTGTGACAACGTCGAAATTGTACAGTTGCTTCGACACGCTTGAGTGACTCCGAATGCGATGTTTAGTCATGCTCTCGAGAATGTCAGATGCAATTTTTTAATAATGTACGCGATTGTACCCGGTGGGTTTTTTTCATGAGATTTGAGTTTGTTGTTAAATAAACGTCACTTACAGTTGAATAAATTCCACTAGTTTTTTAGAATTTTACGTTTTCAACGAAATTTGAAAGATTAGGTTTATTTGGCAAATCTGCATGTTTGACCTTACATGTTTTACAGAAAAAGTATTATTTTTTTGACAAATCTTCAATAAAAGTAGATATTTACGTTGGTAAGTACCTATATATAATGATATAATGTGTATGAGAATATAAAATCCCAATAACCGTTTAAATATCAAGCTGCTGTATTTCTCATGATCAAAGATGTCTCATGTCAATTGATTCACTTGTATTGTTTTTTCATAAATAACTCGAAAAACACACACAAACAAACACACATACAAGAACTACAGCTAGATGCATCATTTAAACAAACAGCCATACACGCATGGTCTGACTTATTTCATTATGAATTTATCAAAACTTGATCTAAATTCAAACGGTGGTACAAAAACTATACAATAGACACTCAATAACATGACCCCAGCTCGAAGCGGGGTTAAGTACTCGAAATGTGCTCTATTATTTAAATATTACGCCACTTATAAACACAATGGACGAAACCAGAAGTCGAATTTTGCATTTTAAAAAAACATGTCGCCATAAATAATTTTTGAAAGACAATAACGGAATGTAACTCCTCTTCGTGTTAATGTACTGGTCTAACGTTTTTTGTCTATGGGAACTATTTTTGTGACTCTATTAAATTTAATTTTTGCATGTAGATGATTTATGTCGATGAAAGTAAATTTTATATTCCATATGGTGGTATATCATGGTTCGTGTTCTCGCCCGTATCCTCCTAAGTGTTCTGGAGACAGTGTGTTGGGATACTTGTTTGGTTCCCTCTAGTCTGAAGTTCATCTGAAGCGGTAGGAACTGTCTAACCGCGACTTAAGTTGAGTGTACTCACTCAGTTTCACTTCGCCTTCAAGTGAGTCTCAGGATAGATAGTGCTTTTCAACTACTCTTACTATTTTTAGAAGTTTTAGTTGAATAAATCAAATCGGCTCGTGGCCGTGTTCTGACGGAGAAGACACGCAGTGGACTCGTATTTAGTAGTACATCTATTCAGGTGTTTAATCTCGCTCGCAAGATTAGCACGTCACGAACAATGTACGCAATGAAGGATGTGACTATACTGAGGCCTTTAGAACTTATATCAAGGTAGGTGGCGGCATTTACGATGTAGATGTCTACGGGCTCCGGTAACCGCTTAACACCAGGTGGGCCGTGAGCTCGTCCACCCACCCAAGCAATAAAATAAAAATGGGATTCGGAATACCGTGTAAAAAAGAAACTCGTGAATTAATGTCTAAATTATCTACCTTTACGTGATAGGGCATATTGTAAACCCAAACACACAGGCACCAACATTCCACATATGTCCACCGTGGAGTGGTCATATGTTTTAAAGAGGAGAGAGCTGTTAAATAAAATTAAAACTATTACCTAATATATGGTTGTTTCCGTGACCACTAAACACCAGCCGGGCCGTGAACTTGTCCGTGCGTTTGGAGCAATGAAAAAACGATTTTTAAGGTGATAATTCAGCGATCGCTAATAACGAGTTCAACTTACCAAATACTCGTTCGTAATTAATTTTATTCTACCACCACATGCCACCAGTAATTAATGTAGAATATTCTACAAAACTTCGCACATTAACATTTAAAGTTATTTCTCACTAACATCGATTAACAAATCTAGATCTGATGGAGACACAGGAAATTGTTTTTTTAATGTCTTTATGCGGCAATAGAAATTATAAGAAATTAATTTTAAAACGACATTTTGACGATAAACTTTCAGATTACGCGTTTTTATTGAGAACTCTCTTTATTGATTGTATGAGATTGGGGTTTTGGTAAATGTATTACATTACTTTTAGTGATATAGAGAAGCAGATGGACATGAGGTCCAAACTAGGAGCTACATCGCGACGAGAGCACCGACGTCGACCTCTGCGATCGGTCTGTCACCTATATTGCTCTGTGACAGAAATGCACTGATTCGCAACACGACCTAAGGTTTCTAAAACTACATTTAGCTACATGCAATGTGAGAATACATGTACTTACTTCGCAATAACGCTATTTCCGCAGCACTCAAAAGGTTGGGAGACCTTTCTATTTGAAGAAGCGACTCAGTGATATAATCCCCATTCAAATACCCATTAGACGACCACTACAACACCATGGGGTGAAAGTTAGTGATAGTTAAGTTACATTTAAGTTGTTTACCGTACTTGATGCACGCGTTAATTAGATTTGTGTACACACAGCTTTATTGTTGGAGCTACTCCGCCGATGCTGGTAAACTTTTTAACTCATTCTCTGGTAGTGGACCAGACGTAATCATGTACCTCCTCACATTTTGAATAACTGTAAACTTATATACCATCCGGCTTTGGAATGAGCTCCCCTCCACGGTGTTTCACGAGCGTTATGACATTTCCTTCTTCAAACGAGGCTTGTGGAGAGTATTAAGCGGTAAGCAGCGGCTTGGCTCTGCTCCAGGCATTGCTGGCGTCCATGGGCGACGGTAACCACTCACAACCAGACGGGCCGTATGCTCATCTGCCTATTAGGGCAAAAAAAGATTTATGAATTGTGTACAATATAAATTACCACCTAATTACCTTTATTTGCTGAAATATGACTAGTTAATCAGAAAAGTAGGTTTTAGTAGAAGTGTAATAGATAAAAAAGTAGTGCTACTGCAGTGTCCACTAGTAGTCTGAAGGCAAATTGTCTAAGCTCAAACTCAACGAGCTGAATCTTTCTGTTCTCATAAGAGGTCATCATCAAACTAGGTCAATGCTTATGGATGAAGATATCTATCACATTCCAACACGCAACCATGCCTACATAAAACTTGTGTGAAGTTTTTGATTACCTAAATGTTCACGTTTGACTATAAGTGTATTTATTACGTTTCTCAAAACTACAAACATATCTATAAAAATTACAATAATTAGTCGTAGCATTTAAATTACATAATTTGAACTATTTATGACGATGAAGTATGTCGTTAGCATAAAATATTATAAACATCGAATCAACTGTCACATTTTGTATAGATTTATTTAAATATATATTCCACTTTTGTCTTAAGTAAAAAAAAATACATTTAGACGTGGCGTTCACTTAAGCATGACGATCATGGCCAGGTTAGAGATTGAGATAAAATGAATTAACTTTCAAGCTCTCCGAACCAATTATACAAACTCAAACGCATTGCTTCGTGACAGAAACAGTCTAGACGATGGTTCCAACTAGGACGTGTAGACCGAAGATGGCGCACCGGTTATGGCCTGATATATAAGGTGCACTCAGCTTAGTGAACACAAAATCTAATATCGAACTTTGAAACGATTAGCTGACCTTTTCCGATTTTTAGAATGTGGAGCAATTAGCGAGTCAACCAGCAGAACTCTATACATATTTTAAGCTATTTAGAAAAAAATACGAAAGTTTATGTTAATTTGTTGAATATCTGTTTGTTTGTTGTGCTAAATTAATTAGTCACAAAATTTTATAAGAAAATAGCATCGAAAATATTTGCTTCTGCAATTTTATATTTATGAAATTCTTCGTTTCATATTTTGGCAACTTTGAAATAGTTGTCGTAATTCTATAGGGACGGGTTTGATTTTGGTTTAAGATTTGACCAGGCTGTTAGAGGTCTTCATATCGAGAATAGATATGTACATTCCGATATTTTATTTAAATGTGAATAAATTCAGTTTTCTCACTATTCAAAACCACTACTAATCAAATTAAACTTTAAATTTGTCTCCAAAGATACTGACAGTTCCTGTCTACAAATGCTGGTATATATATTTTGAATATTCCACCACAAACCCTTCACGAGAACACGCAACGCGCAAAATTTATTTGAGAAACCAAACTTAATGGTTCTCTTGTTGGCTTACAATTTTTTATTCGTCACAATGGCGACACAATGCCATTGTGCCCGAGTTTACCAACAAACACTCGTACAATAGATCTCGTCATTAATCTAAGTGAGTGTAACTGCGCCCTGTAAGTAGTCGCGGGGCTTAGATTAATGTTCGGTGATTTTTTAACTCATACGAATTGAATTCACTTTTAAGTTTGTTCATAATTATTAGCAAAATATGAATTAAATCTTCGCTCTTCATTTCAGAGCTTGTGGTTGTATGGTTTTGGCTGATGACTTCCAGCCTCGCTCTCTCATCGTTCGATCTTGATGTAAGATCCTCAGAATGATCGTTGTGCTGTTGCTTGGCCCCGGGGGTGGACGACCTTAAGGAAGCAATCGGCTCTCCTGATAAAATCGAAAACAAAATGTTCATAATATTTTTTTTTTATTTTTTTTATTGCTTAGATGGGTGGACGAGCTCACAGTCCACCTGGTGGTTACTGGAGCCCATAGACATCCACAACGTAAATGCGCCACCCACCTTGAGATATAAGTTCTAAGGTCTCAAGTATAGTTACAACGGCTGCCCCACCCTTCAAACCGAAACGCATTACTGCTTCACGGCAGAAATAGGCAGGGTGGTGGTACCTACCCGCGCGGACTCACAAGAGGTCCTACCACCAGTAACAAAAATGTCAAAAATTTCAATAACCATACAATATAATGCATTCCTTAAATATTACTGAATCTAACACAATCCGCACAAAAGTATTGCATCAATCAACTCAGTTCCTTTACGAAGGAAATTGTTCGAAACAGATCCGAATCAGTCACGATCGATCCACATTAGCGGATGACTCAATTTATGTTGCCATAAAGGGTTCACCGCTATTTATATACAGTAACTAATTTACTATTATTTATGTTTATTGCAAAATCCCATGAGATTTGAGCAGCTTACAAATGTTCATTGCGGGTATTTATGTGGCTGATAGAAAAATGTGATGCTTGTCTTTGCTCATGAATGATCGTATGTTGTTAATTTTTTATGATTTTAACGGAAGCTATGATCTTAGAGACTTTACTGATGGCAGGATGCCTTAAAAGACCGCACTGATAGGTATCACCGTCATTCTGCCTGTTTATACAGCAACTGTTATTTGTATTATACAGTTGAGAGGTAAACCTGGCCGGTGGCGACAATCTCGTTGTGATGTCTATGAGCTCCGGTAATTACTTAGCAAAATAGTAAAAAAACGAAGAAAAATAAAGAATATGTTACAAAATTTTCTAAAAACATTCAGTTTTTTTTATTGCCAAGCAGGTAGACGAGCATACGGCCCACCTGATGGTTAGTGGTTACCGTTGCTCATGGACGTCAGCAGACAAGCCGCTGCCTGCCATTAAGTACTCTCCGCAAGCCTCGTTTGAAGAAGAACATGTCATAGCTGACTGAGTTATTGCTTATTAAGAAAATTTTCTAAAAAATATTCAATTATTGTTTTTATTCATCTTAAATCTAAGCATTTATATGCTCACTGAAATACTCAACAAATAAACTCAATAATACAGAGCACGATGTATATGAATCATATCATTTAACATTATTAAGCACCGGATGGGATTAAACAGTTTACTTAAGCTGCCGGCAAAAATCGATATCATTACTCAAACGAAGAATTCGAACGACGATCTAACAATAACATACGACGCAAACAAATTGTTTATTCCCACATGTAAAGGTGAAAATCCATAAGTAAATACAGAAGCGCGTATAATGAATGAACTAAGGGACAATAAACTGAATTAGACTTTACGGTAAGGTCATAAGGGTGAAAAAGGCATAAAAGGAAGTATCGTTAGCAAAAGCATTATAGCTGAAAATCAAAGCTAGTTTTGTGTGATCAAAAGAATAAGACTGCATGCGTTCCAGTGATTAATGATGTAACTACTGTATTATCACAGGGTAGGAACAATTGACGTCACCAAACAGAGATTGGATGAACTTTATGTTTTTTACAATAAGAAGCATTTTCCCATGAAAAAGCCAGACCGCCCCAATAAAAAAGTTTGACTAATGATTCTGGTTTAAGATCAAATATTCATGCATCTTTTTTGTAAAGAAGCGACCCATTTTGTTACACTTAACGCTTTTAAATCGAGCATCTGTTTAATGACAGTAGCGTCTGCCCCTTTGTGCGTAAGTGATTATTGTCGTTCGGTTTTTATGAACTTTTAAAGTACAATTGCTCTGTTTACTTGTTATTTTAAATCATTATATTTTTTAATAGTTTAATTTCCGTTAGCAGATCAGACTTGGTTCGCAGCTAGGAAACTTTCATTAATAAATTAAGCACATCTCCAATGGATTTTCAACCAAGAAGTGTTATGAAAACTAATATTAAAATGATGCTTAGTTTTAGCATAGAAATAAATTATGTATACTCCCTACTATAATTCAGAACTTCTTTCATAAGATCCGTAGCACTGCTAGATTGTCTGTATTTTTATTAGGTAACTGCATGTGATTACCGCCGCGGGTGGACTACTGCAATTATACAAATACGCCAATGCCTACTACTATTACACATTACCGTCAATATCTATGATTCGATTTCTGGGAAGGGTGGAATTTGCTAACAGCTATCCGAGCGCCTCCATAGGAGACCTAACAACTCAAGAGTAGCGAGTGCGTAGGTACTATTGATTTTGGTCAAGTCATTAAGAATACAAGCAATACGTGCTAACCTTCGCCGTCAACAATATGTTCATACTTTTTTTTTTTTTTTTTTTTTCTCGGGCCGGGGGCCGAACCTCCTACGAGGTCCCCGCGCCTAGGGGGCGCGCGGGGTATGTGAGACTCAACGATCTGCAGGTGTTGAGAGCAGATCGCGGGCCCAAGGAATTTTAGGGCCCACCCACTAAACGACTCCCCTGCACTCTTACACCCGACGTCCGATCTCCGTCCGGGGTCAGAACCCGTTCAGAGTAGGGGGTTTCCGCGGTCAACACTACAACCAGACACGCGGCGCCACCCCGAGGACGCCCGACCGACGGGTCGTCGAGGCGATAGTCGACGACCAACGACGTCAGTCTCCGCGGTACGGCGGCCCTACCAGGCCGCCCGGGCAGTGCCGCTGGTGTTCCGGGATACCCCGCTGGGCCAGAACCAGCCTGCCGGGTCGGAACGCGATACACCGCCGACCGGGTTGCTCTTCAACAGTATGTTCGGCGACGACAGCGACGACGAAAATGCGGACCGCATCGCAGTCCGCAGCCGCCGACGCACCGTCCCGTCCTCCTGGTGCCAGCGCGCTAGAGTGACGGTAGCGTGCGGCGCAGCCTCAACCCCCTTAGGTCGCCCCGTGACCATCACCGGGAGGAGACTGCCTCCTCATAGGGGCTGGAGCTGGACAAACGCCCTCCTCCGACCCCCGGCCCGACGGCGGCGGCACGGCGCCGAGAGGGAAGAAGAGCTCTCCCTCTCCCGTTCCGCCACCTCCTTCTGCGAGATGGTGGACTCGCAGAAGTCGAGCATCGCCTGCCAAGACTCGTCGCTGCCGAGCATCGTAGCCACGACGGTCGGAAGCGACAAGTCCGGTCCTATTTTTGCAACGAGGACGCGGCGCTGCTCCGCGAAAGCGGGGCAGTACGCGAGCGTGTGCTCCGCCGTGTCCTCGTTGCAGCCACTGCAGTGGTGGCACTTCGGCGTCGGCTCCCTCCGGGCGACGAGGTGCAGGTAGCGACCGAAACAGCCGTGTCCCGTGAGCACCTGCGTCGCCCGGAAGGTGAGACGTCCTCGGTCGCGATTCACCCAGTCCGAGAGGACCGGGCGGATCGCCTCGACGGTCCGTCGCCCGTAGGCGGGGTCCGCCAGGCGGCGAGATCACGCCTCGAGCACGGCACGCCGAGATTGAAGCTTCCGCGCTCGAACTTCCGCCGCGCCAGGACGCGGCTCCCCCCTGGAGCGGAGATCGCATCGCCACGCGTAATCCGCAGCGAGCGCCTCCGCTTCCAGGTCCCAGGGAGGCGTCCCAGCTAGCACGCACGCCGCCTCGAACGAGACAGTGCGGTATCCACGAACCGCCCTGACCGCAATCGCGCGCTGCGGACGTCGCAACGCCGCAACGTTGTCGCGGGTCAGGGCGTGGCACCACACGGGAGCCCCGTACAGTGCCATCGACCGCACCACCCCCGTGTAGAGGCGGCGCACCACCACGTCAGGCCCCCCGACGTTCGGCAACAGCCGACTCAGCGATCCGGCGGCCGCCATCAATCGGGGACCTAATCTCTCAAATATGTTCATACTGCCTTAACAAACTATCGAACATAGTTATTAAATATTAGAGATTAAACAAATAATAAGTTGTGAGCTTCGAACAGGGAAACCCCCCATGGAGTTAGTATCATTGGTTTTACCTGATTTGATTTACGAGTATCTAATATTTGTAAAACTCATGTAAAATCAATGTTTATCAACTATCAAACTTGCCATTAACACGGTCAATGCATTATCATTACGCTCCGAATCGCGCACCCACAGTACACAGTTAGATACATTAAAGTATATTTTCGCAAAAATGTAAACGTTAGGTCGAGTGCATCTGATTCTAGATTCACATTTAAGCACTATCATTTATCGAACACCTGTAGCCCGCTAATGAAGTCGACTCACTGATAAATGACTTACAGCGTGTGAATCGAGCCGTGTAAACGTGACCGTATAATTTGATTAGAAACACTTTTACTAATATACTATACAGTTCAACTACGGCTTAGTTCATTCACGTTACAACTTCCGACATATTTGATACTCTGAAGCTTTTGTGGTAACGACTCGATGCTTTTTGATAAGTAAGTAATTAAACCAACATCCGTGGTACATATCTCTAGCACCGGTAATGTTCAAAAAGACGACACCAGTTTTAAATCACGCCAACACAGATTTATGATCTCGAAAGTTCCACGTAATTACCCCCTCCTCATTAAAAGTTCGATTGGAATTGATTCATTGCGTTCGAATAATGTCGAACGCGCACTGTTGCCCGTTTATTTGAATATCTTAACTAGCTTTCAGTTTGTCGAACGATCATAGAATATACGCCTTTAGTTAGTTTGGATTTTTAATTATGTTGAATGTAATAGAAAGTTTTAGTGCCTTTCGATTTGGTGGTGTATGCGTATGTTACACGTTATGGCGTACAGAAACCATTGATTCAAAATAGCGGCGTCTTTTGTGATAATCTATCATATTGATAAGAATAACCGTAATGAATGAGATATTATTCGGGCGCTATCAAACATACTTATTCCGAAGATAAGTAAAAATAAAATAATTTGTGTTTTAGAAAAGTTGGAGTATTTGTATCTTCTTGTGCCTTATTCTTTGTGCTAGAAGAACATCTAAGCTGCTCGATCGCTGACGATTCCTTGAATCTCGATTGAAGAAGGACATGTCATAGCACTATTGCGGATGAGATCATTCTAGAGCCAGACTGTTCGTAGCAAAAGCGTTTGGTTCATTTACCAATTGTGATAAGCGCAGTAACAGTAAGAGTGATAAGTAGTAGGAATGAACATTGCTCCGAGCCAGTACAATATGTTTATGTCGATGCAGTAGTATCTGGGTCTCTAGCGAGCACCCTGTCTGACGTTTAACGCTTCTTTGTAGTTAATTGGATACATCATCTATGTCGAAAGGTGATTGGATATAATAAATCTATGTACCAATAAACTACTTTGCCTTACATTTAAAAAATCACGACAACTGTGACAGAATTTGGATCTCGTTGGCTTCGCTACTGTTTCACGGGTTCGAAGTCAACGCCCGGTTAAAGATCACGGATCTTCGTGAAATATATTCGAAATCCGGAACCTGAGTGTGAATGATCTTTTCTAAGTAACCATCGTATGGGCCGGACCTAACTTGATGCCGTTGAAGTTTTTATGTAAAATCAGGTGTTTTTAGGAAACAAATTACGTCAATATCAGGATACAAATTTTAGAGACCAGTCATGACTTTTGGTAAAAAGTATTATTGTAAAAAATGTATTTAGAGATAGGTAGCATCGAATTGTATTACTCGGCAGAATGCGATGAACTGAATATAATACACGAGTAACATTATTATCATCCTCTGACTCTCGAATTGAGACAATAATAAAATAGTTTAGCCCCGAGGATCTTATCATTCTGTAATAGTACGTAACAAACCAAATTCTATGACAAACAGACTATAACGCGACTTGCATAAGACCCTACACTAATACAAGTAAAAACATAAAACGAGTAATGTACTAAATAAAGATATCGCATTTCTAAATGTGAAAACAATAAATGCTCAGCAGATAAACATCTTGTAGCCCAAACATAGCGTGTACTGGTAGCACTTGCTATGCTTCCTTTACAGCTACACACTAAAAACTGACTAATATACTTTTTTGAAGCCGATCGATCGAAATAACATTAATATACACAAAACTTCATTATTTGCTTTCATAGGATTTCTTGGGAGTGGTAGTGCAGTGGTTTCCCCTTGCCTTCTGCACCGCAGTGATGTTGTGTAAATAGTTAGTACGCTCTGCTGCCGACGCCTAAATATCCGGCTTAAGTAGAGATTACCGGACCCCCTTTTTTATCTCCCACCTGCTTGTCGACCTATATCTCCAAATGGGCTGGTTACCTCAATCTCGAAAATAGGTTACTCGACGTAACAGGGCTTACCACGAGTAGGGGGAGTGGAGTTGGCGACGAGAGGCTAAGTGGTTGTTCTTGTTATGCAACCATGTATTGCACTTCGGGCTTTCAAGGACACGACCTTCAGCATTGAAGTATTCGACTAAGAAGAAGACACAAAGCTAACAAGATGTCAACTGTGAGCACTTGTGAATTCAAGTTGCTCTTTCACAATGAGCGCGAAAGTAGCTTACGACAATATTTATTCAGTACTCATTGCCAAAAAGATATATTTGAAGGATTTCGTCTTGGTCTCAATATTAATAAATGATGAAGCTTTTACTAAAATTTATTTCGTTTTCAGTACAAAGTGTCTTCAAAGTCTCATAGCTCGATATCAACGCAGCGCTGACCCCAAGTAAATGCAGAAAAGGAGAATGTGGCTTGGTTATTGATTTGAATTGGGTTGGCTTATAACAAAATTGTTTACAATACTTAAAGTCAGTTACTTTTGTACAAGTATCAAGCAACTCGCACAAGTACGAAACTAGAAGTAAACAAACTCAAATCTAGAGACGTATAGATTGTTCAGTTTTATGATTTTATAAACGGTATGCGATGCGAGATCAGTATCACACGGCTCACCGGTAACTCGAATACCTCCTACATATAATTTTATTGTCTCTAAATATTTGCATATCGACTGCATATAATGAGCGCGCGCGCTACGTAACGTTATGTGTGGAATATTTTATTCATAGATCTACTGCATAAGGTTATTTGGAGGATAAAGACGTCCATTCGGAGCGAGACTTGCACGATTATGCTTTGTTGCTGTGGGTAGACAGATAAGCTCACCTAGCTCTAAGTGGTTACTGGGACTGATGGATCCTAAGATGCCACTTACTTTACAGTTATTGTTATCCTGCCCTTCACATTATAATAGTGATCTGACGTGAGTGGCTTCTAGTACTTCCTACCGCTAGTATTCAAGGATTAAGGAGATATTCACAAATGTAAATTCTGCTAACACGGACTATTATACTACGAGTATTATTATTATTTATTTTTCGCTAGTTCTAGTTGTGTCATAGGCGCTGTCCATTGATGCCCATAGGCGTAGTTGAACGCTTTCCATCAAGTGCTCGTACATTAGTATGCATATTATAAAAGCTACGTACAAAAACATCCTTCTGACTGCATAATGTATATTTTGACATGGAATTGTATAAAAATGTAATAATATTTACTTTCCTTTACAATTTGATTCATTAACGACACAACTCTACCACAATAACTATTGAAAGTACTTCACTGTCTAAGAATCATTCGTGTATTTTTATATACGTAGCATCTGTCACAGGGTGAGAGTGTCAAAAAGATAATGTTTTCTTCGAGAAATAATCCTTAACCATAAACAGTTTAAGCCCAAATTTGACTGAATTTTGTATTCTAACGATCTTAAAGCTTTGCCAAATTCCAAGTGTACATCAATTTGCTTGGTAAAGCTAACAACATAAGATCGATGTTTCTTTGACTTAAATTGTGATGTGTGTTTGCAAATCACGATTAGTTTATGTCATGATAAATGATCGAATTAGACGCAAACAGTTCGTGGTTCAAGAACTTGGGAACTTTTTTAATTTTATTTCGCCACGCAAAGTAAATATATTAAAACAACGATAAGACATTAATATATAAGTTACTGTACTTTCAGGAAATTTACGAAAATATTTTCGATATGGTGCTTGAGGTTCCCATGTCACTACTTGACGTTGACCGCTAACTAGCTGTACCCGGCTGAACAACTGTTCTATATATCAAGTACCGTATTTGACCTTAATTCAACAGGGATTAAGTTTTATTAATATCGTATCGTTTATACATTATTTCGTTAGGACATATTTTGAAGGTACTCAACCAATTTTGATGACATATTTAAAGTTTATTTTACATTTAAGTCAACAATTTCTCGACAGCATTGCGTAACCGATACGTATTGGAATTCCATATAACAATATTTTTCCAAATTTATCGCAGACGAAGAGAAGCAAGCAACTTTAACAATAAGCCGCTGGGTGTAATTTGTAGCATTGTTATTTATTCTTCAGAATATATTGTGAAAAACACTTTTTTTTCTAGGCTTTTAGTTTAAGACAAAATAGATTTCAAAAACACATTTGTTTATTTAATTACTTCAACGGAATAGAAATGTCAAACATATAAATCGCGAATGACAGGTTATTCACACCACCCACACCGAGGTCATTAAATATTAATTAATTACTAAGCTTAGCTAATAAAAAGTAATTAATTCTAGACAATGAGATCTTTATCTTACACCTACATGCCGAGAAGGACACGTCCCAACATTGTGTTAGATATGGACACGAGTTACAATGTTAATTATATTTACTAATTATTGAAAGCAGCGCCTATAAATATTATTTATTATTCTCTGCATAAAACCTAAAGAATGTGTTTCTTTTCTTCAAGATTATTTAATATGAAAGAGATCTAAGAAAGAAGTATTGGATGAGAGGAAATCACTAGATGTCAGTTCTTATTGGCGTAGTGGTATGAGAATACTCATGGATCTGATCGTCCGACCCTTTTGACGACCAGCCGCTATGACTCGCAGTGATCTATTTTATTCGCTCTAAATTATTCAGTATGATGCAGAGAGAGCATAAAGGCGTATGGTGGGAAGACGTGCAAAGAGACTGCGCAGCATGAAACGACATGACAGTTCCGACACGTCTTCACTCTTTTTAAGTAAGGTAACGAATGTGCTTCGACTTAATCCAAGCAATGATACTTTGACTATGCCGAAGCACACCACCCAATCTTTGACGAGAAGTTGCGGCTCACATCCACTAGGTGGCGAGCTTTCGCTTCGTTTGTCGTGTCCGGACGAGACAAATAAGCTGAATGACTTTACTGATACTCTTACTCCGCACTGTGTATGTAGAAGTGCCTAGATTCTGTGAAGTATCACATCGTTATCAATCCAAGGAGGTTCTAAAAGAGATCATAGACAGACTACTAGCTATGCTACTGCGGCACTACTTACTGGCTATTGTATTGTTGTACTGCACTAAAGGCGAGAAGAACTACAGTAGCATTACATTGTCGCGTGTGACGACTTGCGACATGTAGTGAAATGTACTTACTGTATGAGAACAGGTTCACACCAAGAACAGCATAACTTTGAAACTGCCACATAAAATGACTCTTCAACACTAAAACCACCAGCTATTTTATGACAGTTTTGTTCAATAAAAACAGATACAGACCACCTAGAGTTGACCTAAAAGAACGTGCAGCACGCCAATATCAACTCTACATACCTTTGTTCGTTTACACCTGGAATGTATGAGAATGTTTCACAAACATTTTGAAATTTAAGGTTTGTTTTCGTGCACACGTGAATGTGCATAGGGGATTAGATAGATGCTCGTAAAATCGGTACATTCTAGTTCAACGTGTTTTAAAATTTTAATATGCTCTGAATTACATCAATACGGTTATATTGAGAATTTGCATTTGAAGTTATTTGTATCGTAAACCTTAGGCTTAAATTTAATTAAATATGTGTGAAATCAATATTGTCAGCCATATCTGAGACTGCACTGCGCGATTATGCACGAAGTGGTCACTACTATTCCGGAGAAGACTTGATTCTGAGAGAAGCAAAATCTATCGCTTGAACACCTGTTTCAGGAAAAATGGTTTTCCTAAAACGAAAATCAGCTACTTGGCTGAGCAGACTATATTATTTTCCTTTTACTTGGCTTCAGTGTCGATTTTTGACTCGTTACATTACTGGTGTTCTTTCTCTATCGACCAAATGAATGTTATTTCATTTGTCTATGATTGTGACTGACACTATTCAATCACTTTAACATTGCACCAAACATCATATAACCAATTAAAAAGTGCAGCAAAATAGGTAATCTTCAATATTTCTAATAATTTCTAATTAGATGGGAAACAATTGAGGTAGTTATCAACAACTAATGTGCACTTCTGATCGGTACTTACAGAAAAATATCAGATAGCTTTAATCTCTGGGAGCTACTTAAAATTTATTTGTTATAATTTCATTTTGTGATTGTTCAAACGCAAGCTATATTGGCAGAAAAGAGATCGAGAGAGAGAGAGAGAAAAGCATGCTTTATTGTACGTAAAATAAATAACAATGCAAAATATTAAATACAATACAAGTAAGTAAGCGTAGAATACTCCATATTTCATCAAGATGCTTAAATTTTCTTACAAAATATACGACAACATCTTATTTCACACCTTCTCTTACGTAGTCCTATAAGGTATAAGGATTTTCGTAATTTTGCAATCATAAAATCTAGCCATTATTAATAAGATAACCAAAACTACCCGAAACATGTCTTGTCGGATCCGCCGATCTACTCTCTCTCGGTGCTTTGAAGCCCTTCAAGCACCGATCACCGTTCTCTTCGAGTAAAATAACTCGTTGATACAGCCCATTGCGTTTCTCACCGGATCTTCTCAATGGGCCGCGATTCCGATAAGGTGGTATATTCTGCGAAGCTCTGCTCTTGCAAGGGCTAGTTTGAGCAAATTCTTTCAGGTTGAATCCGTGAGCTCACCTACCCATTCGAGCGTAGCTGGAATAGTTCCCTAGGTGGCTAGGGAACTATTCCAGCAGCTATGGAAAAAATACAAAATAAAAATGTTCCCTAGATAATACCAGATAATTATATTTCTAGAATGACAGTTAGTAATTTTTCACACAGTCCTTTCTTTGTGTATGACTATTTGGCCTCCTGTCAGGTTTTTCACGAGAACACATTTTGTTAATAACGAATCTCCTGTATGTAAATTCTACACTCTATATGTTGTGAGTTTGCTCGTAAAATAAAGAATACAAGGACATTAATGTTTATACTCGACATTTATAATTAAAAGGCTATTAAACTCCGTAAACCGACACATTAAAATACTCCTTAATGCTAAATGTGGTTTTATTATCTAGATTATTTTTAAAGTTAACAAATTTTTAAATGATTTTTTGTGCGGAAGTTTTATTGGTTTTTTTTTTAATAAATTCTAGTTTCGTGTTTAAATACCTACGTATTTTAATTATGTAATTTTATGTTTCTACAGAATAAAATGTATTGTTGGAATTGTATGGAAATGTATTGTAGAGTATTGTTATTTTTGTTGCAACTTCAATAAGAATATATCGATGAACCGGATATCTCACGGATCGTTTGGAACCTCTGGGTCTGCGGAGGGACCTCGGTTCCCCCTGTACTTTGTACCGTGTGATCCATGGTGAGTGCTCTTAGGAATTGTTTAAGATGATCCCTTCATCTCCTTTTTATCATCGCACCTCCCGCCATCGGAGCAGAGTTCATCCATATTATTTGGAACCGCTGCGTTCATCGACAGTGCGTTTCCAGAGGTCTTTTTTGCCACGTACCATCCGGCTATGGAATGAGCTCCCCTCCACGGTGTTTCCCGAGCGCTATCACATGTCCTTCTTCAAAAGAGGGTTGTGGAGAGTATTAAGCGGTAGGCAGCGGCCTGGCTCTGTCCCTGGCATTGCTGAAGTCCATGGGCGACGGTAACCACTCATCATCAGGTGGGCCGTATGATCGTCTGCCTATAAGGGTAATAAAAAACAAAATAATTTTTGCATTATTTGCTGCAAATCTAATAAGATCAATAACTAATATAAATTCTTTAAAATAATCATTTTATTCTACATTATGGCCACTTTAAAGTGTATTAATTAAATTTTAATTGGTTGGGTTGGTTGGGTGGTTGTTAATTTGGTATAATTTCTTAAAAACGTCTATTAGTGGTAAAGAAAAATAATTACGTAATACGCTACATTTTGTAAGTCGTAGAATTAGGCGCCTGTTGATTTCCACTAACACCTTATTTTTTTGAAATTTGATGATAAGTCATGAGCGTCGTGGTGAGTAATGCCTCAGTTGTACTCCTGGCGTTGCTGATGGCCACGTGCATCGTTGACCGACAATCCAGTCAAGATATTCTATCACACAAGCATAATGTTGATTTTATTATCACTGTTGCAATATTCATTAATTTTATATTCTTAATTTAAAATGACAAGAGATATAAATGAGAACATCTTCATTGTTTATCAGTAGACTAGTATCCGTGCTGCGAGCCCATCAAATTTGCTTAAACATAATTTGAGCATTTGAACAAAACATAGTGAGAATTGTCTCGCCATCATACATTTCTGTATTTGTGTGGTAAAAGTTACAAAACTTCTTTCTTGAATTCAATTAAATTGGAAAAAAAAATTAAAATACCAAATGGATTTTAATTTAAAATCTACGTTTACAGTTATTGAAATCTTATCTCATTGCTTATTAAGACCTAGGTTTGCTTTTTTCGGTATTTATTCAAATCTACACGAATAAAATATATTAAAAAACTTTTAAAATTCTGTGTAAGATATTGATAATAAATTCCAACAATTCGGCAAAGAAATAATAAAAAAATGTGTAAACTTTAGCAATTACAATTAGAGGCGTATAGTCAACATACTCCTGACACCCCCGGAGATAAATAGAGCGTTTCGAATATAATTGACCAGATTATACGATGTGCTAAAATACCTTTTTTAGAAAATAAAAAAGTTAATCGATTCTAATTGGAGTACAGAAGCTATTGAAACGACAATCACTCTACAGGATTACACACATGTAAAACGCAATGGAGCCACACCTTATTTTTCCAAATACGAGAATTCGCATAAAAGCCACAAAATAGCATTTGAACATGAATCCAAAAGTACACTCCTTTTGTGTTGAAGCAGCGATGGCTGTTCGACAGCGTGCTTTAGCTCACCTTCAGTTGAGCAGTATGCTCGCTTGCCATCGCTAGCAATGGACAACAAATGTAGTTCATATAATATATTTCTATCATAAACGTGATGAGCATAATTTCACAATTACTTTCGCCCATTTTAAATCGAACAACTGAGAGAGAAGTATTCGAGAATAAATATAATGATTTTCATAATGGTAGCGTCTCCAATGACTCGGACCACTCCGAGTTGTGGGTGGTTATGGCCGATCCGAATAGCAATCTCAGTTACGATGCGAATAAGAATTGAGACACGACTCATTCCGGTGACAAGTATGGACGTGCAAATTCACACATTTTGAATTTTCAATCTTAAAACATTTAGACTCACGTAGCGCTTAGTGAATATTTGACCGAGAAATTTCATGATCCCTGGACGTTCGGAATTAATTTATTGGACCGCCGCGTCAAATTTTTCGCCGATGTATAAAGTATTGTTGACTCGTACGTACTTTGTTTTCAGTAAATTGAGATTCAACATTGTTGGATAAACCCTAATGTGGTCGACCCTATATAGATGGCACACACCACTGAATATATATACATATATTAATTAGTAGACAACAATCTAAGGTTCTGCATACCGTGAGCTCTTGTAGTAATTCAAAAGCTCACGCTACATGTATATATAATACACAGGTGTCGTCGCCCACCATGAGTTGAGATTAAAATCTCCGCATCATTAGAATGACGGTAATTCTATATATTATTTTCTATCTTTTAAAATTAACCAAATGCTTACTACGGCATAAAAACAGGTAGGATATCGGTACCAAGCCGTACGGGTTTACGAAACGTTTTAAAAGCAGCTCCGGTGCACACTTATCACTAAGTGGGCCGTCAGCCTCTACACCTGTCTCGTGCAAAATAGCTTGATGAAACCGGATCTACACCCGTTTCTTACTCAAAAGTATATAAGAGATTCTTTAAGTCAGATCCGTTTGTCTAATATGTACATAATAAATATGTAATAAACGCGTATTATAGCGTGACGTTTGCTACTGGGTGCTCACGGAGGGTTATAATAATACAATTTAACTTTGTAAAATTCTAAGTACGGCGATTTGCAATATATTTTTACTTAATTCTTCGATTTGTAGAAATAACAACCGATGACCATAGTAATTACATTTCACAATTAACCCACTGGCGTTTGTGCACATCACGATGCGATTGGATCCAAGTGATAAATGACCTGTAATTGTATAGGGTGTTTACGAAAAATCTCTCGTTTATCGTAACCCGCCATTTTGATTCGCATTTTCGATCAATTTCGGTATTCGTAAGCCATTTAAATTCGGTAACCTTCAGTGAAATCGACACTCAAAATACAACCGAATCAATTATTGTAAAGTCCAGATAAGTTCGCTGTTTTATTTGTGGTCACTCTCCCACGTGTTGCGGCGGATCGACACCAACAGTGCACTCTGATTGGAAGCGCTGACTACGGGATAGATGCAATTGTTAAAAAACATGAAAATGTAATGAAGAATTAGTAGCAGTGGTACTGGGAAGTGGTCAGTGTATAGCTGTATCTAAAATCGGTGTCAGAATGTCTCTAGACCTAAGTCTAAACCACACGGGCTCCGGGATTTATTTTCAGCATGGGGAACATGAGTATCTTTGTCTAGCTTTGTCAATATGATTAAACCCTCATTATTGCCATATATTACATAAAATATGTAATAATTTGTAACAAATTTTTACTGGTGGTAGGACCTCTTGTGAGTCCGCACGGGTAGGTATCACCACCCTGCCTATTTCTGCGTGAAGCATTTATATAATGCGTTTCGGTTTGAAGGGTGGGGCAGCTGTTGTAACTATACTGAGACCTTATATCTCAATGTGGGTGGCGCATTTACGTCTATTCGTCGTCTGTCTATGGGCTCCAGTAACCACTTAACACCAGGTGGGCTGGTGAGCTCGTCCACCCATCTAAGCAATAAAAAAAAAACTAACACATAAATTCAAATATAATAAATACACACGCAATAATATAAAGAATATAGACAGAAAAATATTCAACTTACTGTAAGCAATATCAGTACAAATTACTGAATCGCAACAGCAATATATTTAAAAAAAATAAAATTAATTCATCGATTATAATTCAGTACAAAGGCAGGAGGTGTCGACTTTACCTACAAGTTCCGTTAAAGTAATACAGATGGTCGATGTATCAAAATAATAAAATCGATACGGTGTATTGAGAATTGATAATTTGGTTTTCGGGTTTGATCGATCGTTGCAATTCTGGAGGGTCACGCTTTGTAATTATGATTTGTTCAAATGTCTACCTTTATTAATGTAAGTATATTAAAAGGTTATTTGGAATAAATATTGACATTTATTGACTTTAATGTTCTCTTTAAATGTTTATATTGCTGTAGGTGCCCAAACGCACACATGGATCGTTTGATATTAAGTGGTTACCGGAGTCCGTACACAACACAATGAAACTGTCGTCACCTACCTTGCGATATATCTATCGAAGAATACTATAAAGACTATCCTGTTTCATATCGGAATTCGTGGTTGTTTTGTGGATGAAATATGATGTTGGTACAGATTTGTGCGGGCTTAAAATACTTCAAATACCAGTAAATACCAGCACGTTGATATAATACTTAAAGAAAGTTGCTATCTGTTCTGGTGAATATTTCGGTCATATTTTACGATCTTCTATGGTTAGAGTTAAGGTGATGCTATTCTAAGCTGAAACCTGACAGACAGCCTGAAGAAGCTGCTGATTGTCATGGAAACCTTTTTTGTCGCGATTAGCTTCTTGTTAAAAAAAATAAAAAAAATATTCAAAGTACATTAATATGTCATTTACTGACATGCTCATAAATTACAACTTAGGCGTATTAGCCGTAGTAATAGTTGTAGAAGGGAGGAGAGTACAAGCAGAAGTAATTAAAGGTGGTGTCGATCTCATTTTGACGCGAAATACTGAGTAGTCTGAAATTCAAATAAAAATCTGGATGGGTTCATAGCATGTAAGATATGAATAGTTTCTCTTTAATATTTTTAAGAGCTTCATCCGATACATTGCAATGTCATTCCTTAATTAACATTATTTGCGAAGTCTGTGGGCAACAATAATTAGCATTTCTGTCTTAAGAAGTAACAAAAACATAAAAACTTTTAAAATGTCATCTCTTATCATCATCTCTCATCACGAATGTGATTATATTCGTGTCCTATTGTATAAGCAGTTAATTTGTCTTCATTTAAATTAATTTTTGTACTCGTCAAACCTTCAGTTTGGTTATCTCTTTAGGCTGTGTTGGAAGAGATTTCATTTTAAAATAATTTTAATTGTTATTAAAATTCTTAACGATTGTTATTGTGCACATTCATTTAAATAAATAAAAATGTACATGAAAAAATTTCAAGTAAAAAATTTCCAAATTCAAAATTCCTTAGCATACAAACACAACAATCAATACTCTTTGTAATCTCATTCACGTAGATCAACATCTACACAAAGGCTCTATTCACACGCGTAACTTTAATTTAAAGGTCGCAATTAACCCACACTTAACGAATTAATTAAATTAAACCCATAATAATTGACAGGTACGAATAATTGATAAATGTAGGGTTAACACTTAGACTGAGGCTATTTATTTTTATTCAAAATAATTCTGAAGATAGGTAGTGGATATGCCGCAAGATAGCATTACAGTTCTGGGGTCATTGATCGGGCGAGAGTGTTTTCTTTAACTTTTAGGTGGGCTCGTTGATCTAGTGGTTAGTGAACTGACACACCGCGGAGTTAGTTTCTGGACGAGGTCGGTACCTTTGTTGAAACTATCTGGAATGCTTGTTAATTTGTCGACTTTCGGTCCCCAAGATCCCCAGGATAAACAGGAGAAAATACTATCTTGAAGCCATTGAATCTGGAAGACTTGCTTGTTTCTTTATGATAATAAATCTACTTTTTTTTGCTTAGATGGTTGGACGAGCTCACAGCCCACCTGATGTTAAGTGGTTAGTGGAGCCTATGGACATCTACAACGTAAATGTGCCACCCACCTTGAGATATAAGTTCTAGGGTCTCAGTATAGTTACAACGGCTGCCCCACCCTTCAAACCGAAACGCATCACTGCTTCACGGCAGAAATAGACAGGGTGGTGGTACCTACCCGCGCGGACTCACAAGAGGTCCTACCACCAGTAACGTAACTTCACGTAAAGTAGGTATTTCTAGGCTGCTGAGTTCATTTATCCGATAGACTTGGTTCTTCATCACCTGTGCGAAATCCGTAGTGCACAGATCTGTACTACGTCGGTGTCTAGCTCAAGATACTCGAAGGATTTGCGATGGGTGGCGGATAGTTTTCAATGGCGGCGTCAGATCTTCTTCTATATGACATTAGTTACCCGTAAACATCTAATCCAAGTCTAAGTTTATGTTACAGCTAACCTGCTTTTGAAGCGGAGATGCTTGGTAGTGTTGTGAAGAAAATATGTAGCAAAAAGTGTCTCAACACATGTGGGGTCACAGCTCCTGATCAGCACTACCCAAAGTAGAAGTTTGATGGAGTAGGAAAGGAAGTTAAAAGTAATAAGTAACCGCTTAGATGTGTAGGGCATAGCATAGTACAATCCGATCTCTTCCCGTAGATATTGTAAAGGGCTAGTAGTAGCACATTGAAATTCGGCATTGGCATTAACTGGCAGGTGGGCACATTGTAAGCCCGCAGAAGTAGCTAGAATCTACTACTCACTACGCAGTGATGCATTTCAGTTAGTAAGCTAAGGAAACATGAGCTAATCGTTATACAACTGAGATCGCGACCATATGGTACAAAGTGTAGCGTTGTGATACTTGTGGGTTCCGGTAGCTTTGCACCAGCTGAACCAAGAGAACATTCATCCGTCTCAGACAAAAACTACTTGGAGTGGATGACGATAAGGTATACGGAGGAACTAAGGTCGTAAGCTCATGTCATATGGTTAGTATCCGGACAGACTTATTTTATCCAGTATTTGTATACTAAATCCTAGCTATGAACTATCAGGTGAAGGATAACATCATGTAATAAAAATCAAACCCGCAAAATTATTATTTGTGTAATTATTGGTGGTAGGACCTCTTGAGAGTCCGCACGGGTAGGTACCACCACCCTATCTATTTCTGCCGTGAAGCAGTAATACGTTTCGGTTTGAACGGTGGGGTAGCCGTTGTAACTATACTGAGACCTTAGAACTTATATCTCGAGGTGGGTAGCGCATTTACGCTGTAGATGTCTATGGGCTCCAGTAATCACTTAACACCAGGTGAGCTGTGAGTCCGTCCAACCATCTAAACAATGAAAAAAAAACCGATATCAGTAGACTTAAAAGTCCTCTGTTGTGCATTATCTTAAGTGATGATTACCTTTAAATGCACAGACTGCACATCCAGGAATGATAATAAGCTGTGTGTATATTCTATTTAATTTTCATAACATTAACATTTACTAATAACATTAGCAGCCCTGCATCGGATTGATGACTCGTCCAAACTCAGAGGTCATATGACGTTGCGAAATGTAATGAGTCTTATGTAATTTGGTTCTGTTATCATTTTTTTACAAGCTTGTTTACTCAATTTCTTTAACGAGCCGTTCTTTGTTGACATGTGTTATGAATCCATTTTTATAACCCACAAATGATGCTGAGAGTGTGTTAAATTTTCCAAATACTTTTTATTTCACTCAATTATTTTGTTTTTCTTACTGCTGATAGATAGCCTTGAGAGGTTATTTCAGCTAGTAAGAGGCTATTTCAGCTTAACCTTGACGTGTAGGTGAGCTCAAGGGACTCAAACCAGAGTGTCGCTAACACTGGTCCTAGCAAGAGCAGTACTTTGTAGAATCTACCACCGGATCGGAAGCGCGACCCACTGAGAAGATCCAGCGAGAAACTCAGTGGGCTGTGTCTATGGGTTAATCTCAATTGTTAGATCAACTCATGGACTCAGGGTCCGGTCTTTAAACTGTTGGTGATACATACTAGCGCGAACTCATAATATGCCTTACTTTCAGTCATTACGTAAATTGTATTTTTTTATTCCATGTCATTTTTCAATATCTAATTTCTTCATCATGGAAGTGATTCGAGACCATGAATGTTTTATAATTGATACTGGTCGTATTAGAAGGCAGGTACAGTTGCATCATTCGATATGAGTATGCCGGGCGTCTTACTTATTAGGCTTCGGAAAATAATATGAGATTGCTATTTCCATACATTTTTAAATCCAAGGACTTTTTGAAATCAAAAATACAAGTTTAACTTATTGATTTATACATATATTTAATTGTGAATCTAATTGTTCAAAAATCATCTTCTAAGCAATAAATAGAGAAAGGTCATCAAAACACCGTCGTCAATCAATGTTGTAATTTTAATCCGAAAATAATTAACCGACCACAATTTAAAACACCATACTTAATGGCTACCATAACGAATCAGAACAATAAAACATTAGAGCCGTCATAACAATAATTAAAATTAATTTACTATAAATTACGTGAGGCACCTTCGGAGGTTTCCGACGCCGTTCGACAGTTTCCGTGAGCGGTGGGCTTCCTTCAGGCGGTGCCACAAACTTTGATTGATGATTGCTTAAAAATTTCTTGTGGATTTTTTTATCTTTTTACAGTCGACTGTAATCACTCGTTATTAAAAATCTCCAGACGGGTTTTCTTTAAAATATTATATTATTCAAGGATTTTCTGTGAATAAGTGACGAGATTGGTCACCATTTCTTTTTTCTTGTGAGACAAAATGTTAATTGCTTTATTCGGGATTCCTTCAAACATTAAAATTTAAAGCAAAAATTTATATTTACAATAATATTACCCCCCTTACACCTGTTCGTGAATTTCAATGTAACATAGTCTTTCGTGGTCCAAATATTTTTAAAAGCGTTCTATCAAAGGAAAGTTAGCGCTTTAAAACCGAAAAGCTATGAATAATCGTAGATATGAAGAAAATGACACTTCGGTTTCCAATTATCCAATGTAGTTTAGAATCTTGTTACTCTGAGCACAAATAAGGTCACAGCCTATCTGACTGTAAGCGTTACCTAAAACAAATGTATACCTAACGTGAAAGCCATACAAATTGAAAATCTCTATTGTATTAGAAATAAAATTGAAATGGAGTTACTTCGCGGCAGAAATAGATAACATTGACGGAGAATTTCGAAGATATCGTACTCCTACTGCATAGGCTGAACTGATTACAATCTCACGAGCTCCTCTAGTTTTGGGAGAGAAAATTCATCCAAATTAGGGACATTTTAAACTTAACACTGGCCATACAAACTACCGAGATATACATTTTATATAAGCTAGTTAGATTACAACAAAACATTATTTGTTGTTAAAATTATATTTGTTTAATTATTATTAATGAATTTTTTGAAAAATGTATTAATCCACCAAATCGTTTTCTTGTTCTCATTTATAAGTTAACATTTCGATATCTAAGAATCAGTTTTATAATCCGTTCATCAGTAAAGCTACACTGTTCAAATGAAATCATCACTGGGAGCGAAATTCTTTAAAATACATTTACATATGCATAGAATACATTTAAACTTCGATTCATGCAACCTGACCTAAACTTTAATATGAGAGGGTAAAGTCGAATTTAGGTTGTATCGGGATCTCATATGTTGGTCGTTAGCTAGTCAATATTTCACAAAACTGGTGCATATAATCGTACGTTGCCAATTGGTCAACGACCTCAGATTTTAACGGTCTGTTTTTGTTTAAGAAAGGAATTCTTAATAAGTTATTATTGTTTTAGATTTATTATGACGCCGGGACGTCAACAATGCGTTTTACACGCCGCGTTTGTAACGCCCGTTTGTAACGCTCTTATTGTGACTAAAGTGATATTTGGAGCATGCAAATTTTAGAAGCACCGTAAAAACTATAACATCCTTGGTATTTTATTGTTCTATTGCTTTTTAAACAAAAATAAATTGAAGCGTAAGTGCTAAACCCATAAATCATGTAAGTTTATAAGCAATTTTAGGTAACATATAGATAATATCAATCTTCTTCTGTTAATCTGCATTCTAGATATGATAAAACTATTACTTGTTTATAAAGATTTCCAAATGCTATTAGAAAAATGAAATTAATGTCGAAAGTATCAAATTCCAAATAAAATTAAATTAAATTTACTTCATAACGCTACTTTATACTAGTTCTAAATAAGACGCGACGGCTCGACCTAATGACCCGATCTTTTTCTTCTGTTTGATGTTCACAAAGAAACGAGATCTGTCTGATCTTCGACGACCGAAGCGTGTCTTTCTTTTGTGCATTTTTTATCGAATGACTACAAGTAATCAAAGACATGACTTTTAGGGAAATTAAAGAGAATAATATCAAAACCACATACTGATTAATTGAGTTATGTTAAAGGACTCCAAATTAGATTCAGGAGTGATACGTAGTATTTTGAGCCCTAATAACACTAAAGTTAATTTTAACAAAGCCACCTTAAAAGTTATAACTAGGTATTACAGTACTTTACGAGTATACGATGATCCTCAATACTGACGAAAATAAAACACAAAACACAAAAACGCTTCCACGACATCTAAAGCTTTGCGAGCTCGTCAACATTTCCAATTAAATCCTCCCCGGGTACACTGCGGACCGAAATAACTGACGCGTGAAATTAATTAACGAAAATTCAAACAAACCAAAATACATTTCACTTTGCGAACAACGGGTTTGAGAATTACAGGGCTGTACCCAGCTAGAAGTCACAAGGGTTAAATATCACCTTTCCTTAAAATAGCATTTGTTGCGTATCCTGGATGACGACCTTGACGACGCTTCCCTGTCACTGGCTACTACATGACTTAGACCTTATGTGTGACGACAATAAACGATGATATTGCTCTGTGACGTCTCTCAACTAAGGTAGCCTCAAGTCACTAGCTGGTATACATATATAAATTGGGAAATAAAAGGATTATCGAAATAAATAAACAAATAAAATATCCGTCTCCAAATTAGGATTCCATATGTTATGGGTATCAAAGATTAACATACATTAAAATATATACATAGATAGATAATAAACACCAAGAAAAACAAAACAGAGAAAACAAAACTGTTCATCATACGAATGTTCGGTCGAAGCGAGAATCGAACCCACGACCCTTGGCGCAACGCTAACAACTGAAATAAAAGCTGCAAACGAATAATTTTGCTCACTTGGCGGGCTCGTTGCTAACTGTGAGCTCCGGGTTCAATTTCCAATCAGAGCTGGTATTCTAATTAATGACATCAGGTAGTCGGAGTCGGGATGTGCTTGTTGTTATGCCACATGTGTATCTTGTGCCGGTAGCAAAGGAAACAATCGTATTATGGGAGCCTTGACTCTGCAACGATACGTATGGTAAAAAATAATAATTCTACCATAATACTATAAAAAAATGTTACGAACGAAAAATACATATATAAACATCGTCTCCAATCTAGACCAGAATATGTACAATTTGAAAACGATTACGTGTTATATTAGCTGCATCTACATTACACCCAAAAAGACACTGATGTATTTTCCCAAACGCACCAAGAGGAGTACGACTTGAAGCTGCATAGAAATTTTTTTTCGTTAAAATTATAATAACAATAAGTACCTACATAATATGCTATGTAAATCCAAATTTGGGATAATACCGTTGTCTGTTCCGAGTGTGGCTCTGCGCGGGCGCGCTCATTGATTCTGTAATTTCAAAAGGCCTGTAATACGATGTGTAATTACGTTTTGATACGGCCGCGAGGTAATGTTCGCCTGTCAGCGCTCTGCCCCTTCGATGTATTCGATGCCAACAACTTCCCTCACACATCGGCGGCTGCGATTTATTTCATCGAGCTTTTTAAAACGAGGAACAAATATTATTAACTCATCACTGTCGATGAACAGACGGGCTCTTGTTGATCCACTATTCACCGGCTACCGGAAACCAAGAACAGTACCTAACTACGTTCGTTAAGGCCGCCACCCACCTCGAGACATAAACTAAAAGTCTCCATAGCATTGGATGCATCTATCTACCCTTCCTCTAAAAATAGACCCACCTTCTGTTTCTTGCAAGGTAAAATTTCGTGCCTGCTCACACGCCTTATAAACTGCAACTATTATTCAACCAATATTAATACGAGATGGTAATAATGTGTATAAGTAGTGTAGCGTATATTGAGGTTCCGGACTCTATATTTTAGAGCACGCTTACGACAATATTTGTAAAAACCTATACAACCCGCGTATAATTAAATGATTGACTTAATTTGTCTGATGAGTACTGCGATGTCGGATTTTCAAACGAGACTATGATCAATTGCTTTTGCTAAATTAAAGTAATAGCAAATAATAATTAAAATCATTATGTAGCTTAATTTATATGGAAAAAAATATACTATTGGAAATCATTTATTGAGTAAATTAAGTTTCCTACCATAAATCCATGACCTCAAAACAGGAGTAACTTAAAAGATACGCGGTTTAATTGTCTTTCAGTGTTCACAGCCAATTACAGATAGCGATCGTGTAATATGTTATCCTTTAAGACGAAATGTTAAAAAAATATTTTATAATTTAAACGTTAACTATAAACATGAAGCCAGTTATAAAAGTTAATGGCATCGGCGCATCGATTACCTCAATCGATGGCTGCTATTTACTTATTTATTTAACGATCAATTTGATTGAGATGTCAAAGTGTTTTATAATACTCAAAAAGGTAAAGCTATTTTTCTTTGTCAAGGCGTTTAATGTACTTCGTATTTTTCAAGGTAAACAAATTTGACATTTAAAAATAAAATGTTATTTATTTTCTATCGGTTGTATTTTTTTAGAACTAATACATAAGTACCTATTAATGTATAATGGAATTATAGAAAGAAGGAAATGTTACACATAAAAATATTCAAAAGTACACATGTGGTCTCTAACCAAGAAACCTGTAAAGTACTCGAATCGTGAAAAGTGTAAAACAAAACGAGATATTAACCCGTAAAAGTGACTTTATCCATGCAGATAAACTATCTACCAGTTTAGTTTTAGAGTAAATATAAAGGTACATATGTGTGTATTTGCGAAAATTGTCCGCGTGTCTGAGAAATAGCTCTAAGCGCTTTCACAGATTAATATTCTGTTTATTCAATCTACAATTTTAATTTATGCGTTTGTGGTCGCGGAAGACAATACCCGAAAATGAGAACGATCATGTTGACTCACCGCGGACGTCTGTCTCTCTACGAGGCTCTGACAGCGGTGCCCAACTAAGTTTAAAATCCCAACAGACTTTGGAATATTAGATCTAAATTCAATACACACAAATGAGAATGGAAGCTGGTACCCGGCACTGCCGATGCTTCATTTGAAGAATGGCCGTGAGCCGTCAGGTCCGTTTACCTTGTAGACTATTTGAAACTAAAACATACCTAAACGGATCGCGTGTTTGTAAGCCGTCTTCTTTTCAGAACAGCGTGAGTACTTAACACAATGCTTATAAATATACATATATGTACCAGCATACATATATGTATATTTATAAGCATTATGTTAATTATGTAGCTGTAAGAATTATCATCTCATCCCTGGACTTTTGTAAGTGCTTAACACTGAATCGATTGCAAACTTATCTGCCAACAATTTAAAAAAAACAGTGCTGTAAATTTTAAACATGGTGAATCAAAAAGAACTAATTGCATAGTTTACCTAATTTAATAAATATGTAATAATAATAAATAATAGTTTATTTAAATAAAAAACACAACACATCGCAAAATGTATTTTTCAATTCTCACGAACCGTTACCGACATTCTCGATTGCGTGATATGTGACAATTGTATTGAGACGGACTTCCCATCTGCCAGACTAAAGTAAAAACACAGAGTATTCAATTAATTCCAATACTATCAACAAAAATTCCTATCCTTTTAAAAACACATTCTCTGACTGACTTAAAAATTACCTTTTAAAAGCCCTTTCGTATGAACAGTCCCGTCACAAGAAAGTTTATTAGATAAGCATAAATTAATAAATTACTCTTTCATCTGCCGCTCACATGAAATTAACTTGACAAATAAAAACACTTTGTAGCATTCT
The DNA here is from genome assembly GCF_030267445.1 of Bombyx mandarina. Taxonomy (NCBI): domain Eukaryota; kingdom Metazoa; phylum Arthropoda; class Insecta; order Lepidoptera; family Bombycidae; genus Bombyx; species Bombyx mandarina. The sequence goes on from NC_143218.1 coordinate 19,588,881, forward strand.
TAAGTTAAATGCAATTAGTATTGCCTTATATAGATCAAGCAACCTTCGCAGGTCGGGCCTTAGCGATGGGAGCTCGCATCAAGCGACTTAACTTAAATAATGCTTTCATTAGATTTTATTTGAATTCAACGTAATGGTTTTGTTAAACATTCTGCAGAAAGGCTGCACGTGAATTTACGTGCTAATTAGTTATTTATTAAAAAGAATAGGCGCGATATTATTTTATTAGTAAATTGATAAACACTCGTTAGTTTTTTAAAGTCTATGAACAAGAAAACTGTAAATCTCAAACCATGGAACTTCTAGAACAATAACAATTTCTGAATATTAAAACAGGATTACCATCACGAAGTGGTACATTCTTGAAGTACAGAACAAAAAACTGCTCCACATCGTCTTAACGAGACTTCGCATGAACGAAACCAGCTTACCATTTAGCTATTAAAGCATTTACCATTTACGGGTCCGTCGTCCCGTACGTCTGGTTGTCAACCTCCGGACATATTGTCGTGGACATTACCTATTTATTGATAGCGTACATTCGTTTTTTGTAGTCAATAAAAAAGTATGTAGGAATTGATAGCATGTCGCTTAGGGCGAGCGCACGCTGTGCTGACTTCAGTGACTTATATGTTTTAGTCAATTATCTGGTTAAAGCCTTATTTGGTTTGTTGTTCAACATGAGTTTCACGCTCGTAGCCGTATGGGCTCCGTAAGTGAATTGTGACTATACTGCCTAATTATCCCACTTAACATCACGAATGACTGTTGTGATGAAAGTGACTCTCATTGGTAAGGTGAGTTGCTAAGTTTCTTGTCTAAGCATTTGAAAAGTAAATTTTTCTTTAAAACTAAAAATTACCAAGAAAAAAGTAAATTATGTATTAACTAATAAAAAAATGACTTTGAGGATACTTTACTGTACATTACAATAACACAAAAAAGGGTCATATTATAAAAGAAATAATAGGGTTCATCTTATCGATAAAACTGATTTCTTCCAGACAGAGGTTATAAGATTAAAACACAGATTATATCATTATTCTACATTGAAGCTGCGAGCATGAAGTCCACCTTACTTCAAATTCATTTTCAATTCAACGAATGAATGTGTCCGTCACATCGACCGGCTTGTTTGTCAACATTGTATGAATTATTATAGTTTGTAACCATCCTTCGGCTATAACTCACTCAACTATTATCCTGATAAATGTGTCATGGGAAACCGTGAAAAATAATACAATTTATTACTTAATGTCTTAAATGCCTCTGTCTTGTTGGTTGTTAAGGTTTGACTGATGTACGGTAGCCACCGGCCGTCCGGTCGTCTCATTAGACTATGCGATGTGAATAATTAATTGTTTTCATAAAATAGAATATCAATTCAATAGACACGAATAAGTTGACGGAGACAATACTTGTACTTTATTAGCCAGACTGATCCAAGCCGCTAGCATATTAATATAAAAATAACAAAATTTAATATTTGCCAGTAACAATTTTATAATGGTTATAGTTTAACAGATATAAATACAAAATATCCTTGAAAACCGTTAACGATTTATGAATATCTAATGGCAATTTTACAGTGACTCAATTCATTAGACGTTCTAAAGCAATTAAAAATTAATATAATTATAAATTGTATTTTCTTATAAATTGCGAAATAGCACAATCAACTAAAGCACGAGTATTACAGTAAAGGTGTTAAACTACAGTACAAAACGAGAAAGTTTCCATCTGGTCACATGTCCATCACAATGTAAAGCCATTCGACTCTACATAACCATGTAGAGCTAGCACTGCGATTGGATAAAGAGCCTATATTATTATTTTAATGTTTCTCAATTTGTATATAAGGAGTTAATATTCAAGGAAGCATGCTTTCACTTGAGTTACATGACGACCTATCGTGAGTACTTACTGGTGGTAAAACATTTTAATAATAAACAACGGTTTTTTGTGATTGATCACCTGGACCTCCAACTAGCTATGTTGCATATCCGTTTTAAGTTATTTAATTTAAAAATTCATTAATTATGCAAACCTCAGAATAATAAAAGCTCTTTTAATATTTGGAAACAATAATAGTTCTTATGCGTAACACTCGGGGCCAAATGTCTACGTGAACTTCCCAGAGACTGGACGCTACAAATTAGACACTGCCGACTTGTGTTTTTAGATCTTATAAAAGTAATTTTAATTAAATAAATAGTCTATGTATAAGCCGCGGTATAACATTGTTAATAGCACGGACGATTACTGTGAGTATTAAGTAAAAAAAAAGAAAAAATAATATAATATTCATAGCTTAGGTAGGTACTTGGTATTGATATTCGTCATACTCCATTCAACAAACATTAGATACAGTGTAACACCAAATAGTAAAACTAACCAAAGAGTGTGTTTTTCGAAGAAAAATGTATTTATCTTTTTGAATTCGATAAAAATGTAAAAGTCAAGTTACTTTCCTTATATTCACTGAACATATAGTCGTAAATCGAGCAGCACATGCAAAGCGGTGGCTATTCCGCGTCGCTCCAACTACAGCCTCTTCCATATATGAGATCGAATACGTTTTGTCGACGCTGCGTCGCTATTCCTTGCCAATTCTGCGCCGTCTTTGTCACATTCTGCTTCAGTATAAATTAAAAGAGATTTCTGCTCAACTCAATATCCGAAACACACTTTCAAAACTCTGATTACTATTGATATCTAGTTGTGCTCCGAAATCAATTATAATGACCTGACGGATTGACTCGGCGGTGCAGAAGTTAGTGGCTGTGATTGTTGCGTCGAGGGTCGTGGGTTTGATTCCGACATTAGACAAATATTCCCGTGACTAACAGCTTTGTTTGCTCTTTGTTCTTTGGTGTTTATAATTTATATATGCATATATATTTAAAAGTATAAAAATATGTATGTTAGTCTCTGATACCCATAACACAGGGAATGTTAATTTGGGGCCGGATGACCGTGCGTTATTTGTTTCCAGTTATTTTTATTATTATTATTATATCCTAACATTGGGTGTTAATTGCGTTTTTTTAAAACACCCATTTTTAATATATCTAGACAGAAAACAATTTACTCAGTGTTATTAACAAATCTGTGTTTTTAATGTTAAAATGTTTCTGTTCACAAAAGACTGAGGGCAGTCTTATTTCTGAAAGGACTAGGAAATCATAAAATAAAACAAAATGTACTAACGGTCGTTGTACAACGCAAGCGACGGTACAACGATACAACGACTGAAAACATAAGAATAATTACATTATATCATTACAATAATAAACAATTATTACACAATAAGAAAAGTCAAATATGGTACGACATATTTTCAAATGTTGACGATTTAAATAAACGGAGTATAATTTTTTCTAATGAAATGACTGAAGACCACATCTCAATTGATTGTAATATACATAAATGTGTAGTTTAACAAATAACAGTCACATGAAAATAATATAAGTACAAATCGCTATCTCCTCTGCATTGGGCCACTCTCAAAACACAGAGCGCACGTCAGACACACATCTTTCACCGCGTCGTAAATTGCGTATTGTTTAGTTCAATCACAACGGTATTAGTACCAAGTCACTTCCTTATTTTCTACTGAATTTCTCTTTTCATTGCTTAGTGTGAATGCAACCTTTTCTATAACACAAGATTGGACTAAAATTATAATTTTGATTCTTCAATATGAGATCACAGTTACACACGGGGCATTGTTATTTTATGTCGATCATGTAGCATGTAGCTATTGACAACGAGGCTAATGACTTCATTGAATGAGTCACGTCGGATAGTAAAATTTAATCAGCAAAATTAGAGATGTACTCGAGATGTACTTTAAAGTGCTGGATAGCTACAGCTCTATTATACAGACTTTATATTTTGATCTCAGGTTTTAACCTGTAAGGTTTCTTGTTGTGATGTCTTTATGCTCTGGTAGCTTTTTACTGTCGCTTAGGACGTCTGCCTACTTACACTTAATACATATAATCCTTTAATTACTTTACTACACGTTGAATGCTTACAGACAAGTATATAATACATCGCATTTAATTATAGTACTTAACAACATTAATGATTTTCTCTGAACGACTCATGCAATTTGGATGTTGAGGCCGCGCACGCATCAGAAACAGGTCCCACCTCCGGCCACGAGTTCGGATTACGGTGTAACAAACGGATGATAAATAACAACAATTTGTTTTATTTACGAAAATCTGATTTTATAAAAATCAATTCCTGAAATTGACGAAATATTTAACGGGCCTTTTTTCAAGTTATTTCGTTACTATAATTATGATAAGTTGTTTTATTTTATTAAGATATTTTTTACGTTAAATATATTTCGTAAGCTTTTGATAAAGTAGTCTATGATCTTAAAAGTGTCAGCTATGTATTGTGTATATATAAATGTACTATGTATTGTCAAAATTCGACTTCACTGATGAACACAGTACAAGTACATAATAACAAAGCTTTTGAGACGTTTAAAAGCTTGTGAGATGATAGGGCAACTACTTAAAAACATATCATTCCGTAAAAGTAGACAAGAGCCGTTAAAAAATCCAATATCATTTTATACAAACAAACCAAAAAATTAAGACGATATTTCATTAAAAGTCGAATTTCGAAAATTAAAAAACAAACCAACAATATTTATTTCAATCGATTTATATTCTCGTCCTTAATTTGTACGGGGATCGATTCAAGCTGTCACGATTGCGATTATTAATCGATATGATATTATCTGTGCAGACGATCATTCGGTACCCAAAATGAACCAACGGATGATTTATCAAAGTCTACCGTTGTGTTTGCAATATTTTTTAACTTAGCCGAAGGTTAAGGGCTAGGCTAAATTGATACAGTAAGTAAAGATTTAGATGTTTTACTTGAATACTGGACAGTTTGCAGAGAACTTTACCTTCGGCGAACAAAGAGTCAGATAACTCAAAAATCCAACAACACTATAACTTTACGATGATGAAATATCATTCCGCTGAACGCATAAAAATTTACAAATGTGTATTTGTTTATTTATTTAGACACACCAACAGCAATACACACAAAACATTCAAGCTTAAAATTAACATGTATATAATTAAGTACTGGTATGTAAGCCAATGTTGCAGTGTTGACCATGGGAACCCTCCTGCTCTGACCAAGTTCTGACCCTGGGTGGTGATCGGACGATGGGTGTGCAAGGTGAAGTCGTTTGGTGTCGTAGGGCCCTAAAAATATCCTTGGGCCCGCGGTCTACTCCCAGCATCTGGAGAAAAAAAGATTATGCCATTCACGTAGAGACCCCAAGGCTATATTATATATTAAGACACTTAGCATCAGGTGAACTATCTGTGAACCACTCAACCAACCATAAAAAATGTGCTGTGTAAATGATGGTTCACCTAATGTAAAGGGATAAAAATATCAATTTTCGGCATAGTTGTGTGACTCAATTTAATGTTAAATAAAAATATCTGTTACGAAAATTCGTATTACACTTGTTTCAATACAACATCGACTATAAACAACTAGAAGTTAACGTAATTTGAATAAAAAACCTAATTCTGTCAACACAAAGCACCTGTCAACAATCAAGATCACCGTCAATCTATTTACCACCCAGCTCTCCACCCAATTAGCTGCGAACATGTAAAATTTCAATTTGGCCCGTTGTTGCGGTCACGTAAATAATACCCCGAAATGTGGATGCAATTCATTACATGTCAAAACGTCATCCGCTCGTCGACGGGCAACATGCAAGATTATTCGTACTCTCTACTCTCTGGGAGAACATTCAACTACGTCACTTGTTGTCGGCTGTGTTGCCTGTAGGGCTGCGAAAAACACGACGCGTATTTCTGGCGACACTAAAAAACGAAAACTTTGATTAATGTCGTATCATACTGAAATTATTTATTATTAAAACAAATATTCTAATTTCAGTCACTCGTGCCATTTATTTGTTTCTGTAAAACGATTTGACCATATACTTTCCTTTTCATACAATTACGTGTCTAGAAAACATTTATTTAGTATAAATTATGTAAAATAATGACTATTGTTTGAGATATTGGTATTGTTTTTAATCAAAGAGTTGTTAAATTTGTTTTAGAAAAGTGTGTGGTATCTATTTAGTACATTTTCCTATTTACGAATATAAAAACGCTTTATGTTGTCTAGTGAGGCCGCCGGAGTGAGCGCATGCGTCATGCATGACGGCACATCGCGTTGTTGTTAGTTAGTCGCCACTGGTCGTCAACAGCCCAGTTAGTGCTGAGAATAAAAAAAAATAAGAACAAATCAGCCCAGTTTTCGTCAGCCCTACCTTAGTGCACTCAATCCTTCATCGGGAACCTTTGAGCGGATTGTTAAAAAAGTGATATGTTAACAGAGGCCGGTCACGCCACCTCGTTAGCCCATCGCAACATATTATTAAAGAACGTTTATTTAATTTTATGTATTTCAACGAAATATTTTTGAGAAATGAACGATTCTGCTTAACAAAATACACAAAACGCACACGCACATTTTTGAGGTCGTCGTTGCCTAAAGTTTGCATAAGGTGGCGGTGCACTCATGTAGACTGCTCTATTTTTATATATGAAACACGAACTTATCGGGTGTTCACGAATGACTTCAACGACGGAAGAGTAAAATTTTTTAATAAAAAAAATTGCTCAAATGGGTAAGCGCTTAATGTCCTATCTGATGTTAATTGGCTACCGGAGCTTAGAGATAGCATTAAACTTTCCTACGGTTTTAAATGGAATTTATTCTTGAAGGGGAAACTCAAGAAATATATTTGTAGATCGCCGTACGTATGTTATTTCTTATCTTTGGTGAAGTAGTTTTGAACTTTTGGTGAGAATTAAAGATATTTTACAAATCATTAGTCGAAATCTTTAAAAATTGCTTAATATAAATCCGTCAAGCAACAATTCAAAAATACATTCCTAATTGAAGATAACACTTGAGGTTTAAGCATTAAATTTTACCAACTTCAGAACGGCTGTTCGCATTTTCTGTTAATCAATTGTCAACTTTATGTAACGTTCTTGAGAGTTTTATAGAGTTGGACATATGACCTTATTTTTTTGTAATGTATAAATTAATAGAACATTTTAAGTATCAATTTGTGCATGTCACTAAATAAATAAAGGTGTATTTACATTAGTTCTGTTGTTAGAGTCGTGATGATTGGCCGTGTGATGTAACTAGTTATGAATGTTTGTTTATACACGTGTAGATTTTGAATTAATGTGGGTTTTTTTTTTTAACAGTAAGCCAGTTTAAAGATAGCTGCGTAGGCTTAGTTAGAATATAGTTCTTATAAAACCAATTTTAAGTATATATTTACTTTGAGGGCAAATGATATCCTGATCCGCCTATTGTTGAGCGATTACCGGACTAACAGCACGCAATACTTCGCTGGGTAGGGAAATTCAAACCGCTAACCTTGCCCCACGAAGATTACCCACTAGGTGGTAGGTACCCTTTAACATTTCTCGGCCCTTTCAACCCATGTATTTCATATTTCCACTGGAGGAGGACTATTGGAGCGGATGTCGCAATCATTCTCAACCTCTCGGCACAAAAAGTAGGTAGTTTAGTATGAATTTGCCTTTATACCACGACAAGTAGGCATAAATAAATTACTGAAACGTAAGCTTGCCTCAGGACTGAAAGGCCAATAGCCTAATAAAGACTGGGCGTCTTACCTACGTTTCTCTACGAACATTGTTGCAAAATCTATAAAGAAATCATCTCAACAGGATGGCATGATCCATTCTATTGACACTACAATCAAACAGGAATGCTTACATAGAGAACATTTGATTTTTCGTGCGTCAATTGGTACTCGAATCACGCAATCACACTTCAGATGCTGTTTAGAGCACACGAAATTTTTATAGGCATTACTACTATGATAACTCACTCGATACTCGATTGAGTATTATTTTCGCGCCGCGTTTGGGTTTTCGCTATACAAAATATGTAATATGCGATTACTAAGTCAAGTGTACTTTTCTTCATTTGTTGTTTAAATAAGTAAATGAACTCATGAATCACCTGACATTAAGTAGTTTTCAAACCCCATATGTATAACAGTATACGCAAAATATTTTAATGTCATGATTGATGCACACGCTGAAACACGTTCTTATCTCGCAGGCAGGTCTCCAATGAAATACGTAAGTAACAAGTGCTCACGAATAACCACCATGATGAAAGAACAATATTGTGTAATGAAATTCGAACCTGCAAAAACTGTAATTTACGCATTAACTTATGGTAGGGCGTTTTGTAATCCCACTGTAGTAAATATCACCACCACCACCACCCTGCCAATTTCTGTTGTGATGTGCGTTTCAGTTTTAAGTTTGGAGCAACCGTTTTACTATGGAACTGAACTCAAAGTGGGAGGCGGTATTTACGTCAATAGACTCCGGTTACCACTTAACCCCTGGTGAACCGTGAGCCCGTTCACTAATTTGATCAGTAAAAAAAATTACGAATAAGTTTGAAGCGTTTAAATTCAACTACCACTCACATTTTAGTTCACATGGTACTGGTAGCACATGCTATGTTAACACAAACATTGCCATTAAGACATCTTGTAAGACTGTTATTTTAATACAACACTTTAAGTTTGATTTGATTTACATTCAAGGCTCTCCAAGAGCACATGCAAAGACTGCGTGTTTAGCTCTACATGAGCCCCGGGTTCGTTTATGAAATGTAAAATTATATTTTTACAGAAATATTCCAAAAAAATATTCTATTTCAATAGCTTCTACCGCGTGGATATTTTTGTTAGGTTATCCAATGGTACGAATCTAATTTTGCCGTTTGAAAGATGTAAACGCGAGATTATCTAGTGAATGTGGTTACAGAGGTTCCGATTTTGCTGGACTTTGCCTTGATAAAATAGGTCCGTTAGATGAGCATCAAATATGTGGTGGAAACATGGTTACAGCTACCTGGCTGGTTCCACCTTGCAACATGACTGAGTGGCACGTAAAATGGCACCGGGGTCACTCATCACGGGTCGATTTCTTTTGAGATGCAACAATCTTCGGTACATTAGAAGTATTTTTCATATATTTCCATTTTACAATGAAGCTTTTTTTTTTTATTGCTTAGATGGGTGGACGAAAAATTACATTTGTTTCTATAAGGTTACACTTTACATTGACGGAGCCAAAACTCTTACAACTCTTACAAGGGGGCGTCAATTGTGAGCAGTTTTTAGTGGAATCTGTATACCCTTACAAGAATGTACCACAGGGTGACCTATTTATCCCGTATGGCTTACAACACTCGTAATGACTATTAAAACCGACAGACCGATTAAGATAGTTCCGCACGTTTTAAAGATATGTTAACCACTTAACAACAGGTAGTCTATGTGTCCGTCGCTTATATTTGAAAATTATTGAAAAGGTACATGCAACTCTTTAAAGATAAAGAACAACTTTTCAACACACGAAATTGTTCTTCCATATCAAATTTAAAATTCTAGAAATTTGTTTTAAGTAATAGATTTTGTTAAAATCGTGTCGACATACGAAATGTCAAGTGAGGAACAACTGCTAATACATTTTTGATTGTGATTCTAGACAAAATAAATAAAGCATTCAGAGCTAAGAATTCAAAGGTGATTCTTTTGAATCCATTCTAATTTAGATTCTATATTTATTTTGCTAATTCAATCGAGATTAATTTTAATTTACGCAATATTTTTATTAAATATTTTGAATCAAAAATACACAATGCGGTCGACATGTAGGGTCCAGTAAGGAGTCAGGAGCTGCAGGCGCTTCCACTCGACCATTTGATAATATTCTGGCTATATACATATTAGCGGACAAGCTTACGGCTCGCTTGGTGTTAAGCTCGTACCGGAACTCATAATCCCAACAATGATCCCGTCTCCGACGCTTAGACGTGATGCATAAATCTTAATTGTTTCAAATTTCGATTAGGTATGAATCTTTCAAAGTGGAATGCATTACTGCTGTGCTGCGGAAACGCATCAGACACAGACATCAGTAACAGTAATGCACAAAACACGCAATGTACGTTAAACACTAAGAATTCGTGTAATTTGTCGTCTTCATTTTCGTTACTTTAAAACCATTGATTTTTCGATGAATTTAAAAGTTGAATCCCGCTTATTAATCGATACAGCATTCAGTTTTGATAAGAGCATTAATTTAAATGTGCTCTTGCGGTAGGTAGGCTATAACGCTGTGTCTGGGTTATAATATATGGCTGTTCGTCGCCGGCAGGTGTTACTATAAAAAGGTTGAAATGATAATAAGTTCTCTGGTTATGTTCACACCGGGTATTAGAAGTGTTCTAATTAAACTCATTGCTTCTGAAGGTAGACTAGGACGTGGTGCCCCTGATGGTAGATGGTAACGGTTACTCATAAAGATCAGCAATACCAAGAGCGCAACAATAGGCTACCCACTCTTGCCAGTTTTCCAAACCGGATCTGAAGAAGAGCGTATCATAGCGTTCAGGAAACGCTATAGAGAAGAGTTCACAGCACGGTCGGAAACTATGTGGTCCCAAATGTAAATCCCAAAATATGTATGTAAATTCTTATAATTTAAAATGTAAATTAAAGTGCATATTTCAAAATAATTGTAATGCTTAATAATAATATTTTTAATAATTACAGATGAATCAACAATGCAAAGTGTGTGGAGAGCCCGCGGCAGGCTTTCATTTTGGAGCTTTCACGTGTGAAGGATGCAAGGTGAGAGCTTTAATATTTTATATCTTTTTTCAATGCATTATTCAGTTCATTTATAAATATTATTAAAAAATAAATGTAATAAATCCTTGAATTTATTTAAATATTCCATTGTCTTGCAACTACAATGAGACTTAGACTCTGTCAATTATTGTAATTACACATTTATTTTTATTACATTTAACTGAGCTGAATATCATCACTCGATGTTTCGGTATACAGCTGTATCGACTATTGTACTAAGGAGAGTGTTCTTAAAATATTTTATAATCTTATCTCAACGCGTCACATGATCGATGAGGACCCGATTAACATATATACGTGTGAACATAGCGATTGCAATAGGATATTGACTTATTTAATGTTGTTAAAAAAATACAAGTGTGCTCATTTGCGATATTTCAATCACAGTAGTAAACAGTAACAGTAGTAGTAACATAAAGAGTGTTGAACATTCATTTTGAGCTTAAAAATATATTTTTAGCACATCATAATTATTTTATTATTTACTGGAATAATTAGACATATTCTATCACAATACATAGTATTCTGAATAATGTCGATATTTAACATTACCAGACCGTGTATAAGAAAATATACCTATTATTTGTTCAATAAGCCATAACAAGTTATTTTTTGTTGTTAACATTAACTACAATATTGTGGACTCATAAAATGAGACGGACAAGCATATTACATTTCTCCCATGAAAGACGTTTAAGATCTCCATGGAGGCTAACTGATGACTATACAGTTAGGTAATGAGCGTCAGGGAGGAGAGGGCCGCGCCGCGGCGATGGGCGCATCGTATGCAATTTGGGCGTCAGAATCAATTTGCGACTTTTTTGTCGCACTGCGATGTCGGTCCATTAAATTTGCTGGCCTCGCGCTACGTAGGGGTGGTACCGTAGCCCATTATTTGTTTGTGAGAAAATTATAAAAAAATTGAAACGTAGGATTTAATGATTTTAAAGTCTTGTTGTAGTTGCAGACAAGGGGCCTGGCTCTGCCTCTGGCATTGCTGACGTCCATGGGCAATACCAAGGTTATCGATACGAATGAATACCATATCGATACTGGTTATTTGATATTTTGACTTCTGTTTTCAAATAAAGTGAATTTGAAAGTGTTAAAGCAGGAATTGATTATAAATTATCAATCTTTCATTAAAAATAAGTCAAATAAGAAAACTAAAGAGAAAGGTAGTGGTAGGACGTCTTGGAAGTCCGCACCGGTAGGTACCACCGCCCTGTCTATTTCTGCCCTGAAGCAGTGATGGGTTTCGGTTTGAAGGGCGGGGCAGCTGTTGTACTGTTAAAAGTGAAACCTTACAAATAATTTCCCAAAGGTGGGTGGCGGCATTTACGTTGTAGATGTCAATGGGCACCGGTAACCACCTAACACCAGATGAACCGTGAGCTCGTGCATCCTACTAAACAATTAAAAAAATTACAATTACGGTAATTATTTACACAACTTCAGATAATAATCCGAAAATGTCGTATGTAGCTAATAAAATGTGCCATCACAATGAACTTAATGAATCCGACAAGTACATTACGCCCTCTTTTATTTATATTCTGGCATCCCTGACAGCTTGTACCCATGAAGCGTTCTTTAGTCGTAGCAGTCGGACGACGGAATATGTAAAGAAACGAAATTCACTTTGTTTCACGATGTCGTACGGAATTACAGTAATTAAGAGAATTTCGTACGATTTTGAGACTTGCTCGAACATATACTTTTTGGGTCGTTGTAGTGTGAAATTACCGGGAGTAAGTACTGTGAATCGGGTTGATATAGACGGCGATAAGTCCGTCGCTCTCTGAGAGGTTTGAGGTGCAAGTTTCAACTGCATTGCGCTTGTGACTGTACCATATTTTAAACGAATCCTGCTTCACGACATCAATACTCAGTACAGTCCCTTCGTGACGAAGACGTCGTCGTGGGCTAATGGATAAGACGTCCGGTGCATTCGTGTTAAGCGATGCGCCGGTGTTTGAATCTCAGGCGGGTACCAATTTTTCTAATGAAATACGTACTCAACAAATGTTCACGATTGACTTCCACGGTGAAGGAATAACATCGCGTAACAAAAATGAAACCCGCAAAATTATAATTTGCATAATTACTGGTAGTTAGGACCTCTTGTGAGTCCGTGCGGGTGGGTACCACCACCCTGTCTATTTCTGCCGTGAAGCAGTAATGCGTTTCGGTTTGAAGAGTAGGGCAGCCGTTGTAACTATACTTGAAACTTTAGAACTTATATCTCAAGGTGGGTGGCGCATTTACGTTGTGGATGTCTATGGGCTCTAGTAACCACTTAATACCAGGTGGGCTGTGAGCTCGTCCACCCATCTAAGTAATAAAAAATTAAAAAAGACGGTGACATTTTACAATTGGTTCTATAGTGTCAGTAGAAAAAGAGCACCACCTGAGTTTTTCCCATGTGTATCGTAAAAACGACTATGGAATTTACCCAAGAGCCTGAGTTAGCGCACGAGTCCTGACAAAACTGAAATAGGCACCGAGCTACCAGCAATCACTGAACAACCAGCATGTCTACGCATTCTGAACTAGGCGGAACATACGAAAGTAATTCTTATTTCCATGATAACGAGAGCCCCCGCCGCGAGACCCCGCCTGTCCCGGTCATCGTTACAGTATTCATTGACTCTCGTATAAATTGTCATTTGTTATAAATCTACGTATGAGACTTAACAACAAGTTATTAATGTGTGAGATAACACGTGTGGTGCAGGAGCTTGGGATCGTAGCTTGAAGCGCGGTCTGATGCTCCGTGATGTTACAGGCGAGCACTCTGATGTTTTATCCGTGTAGATATAGTGCGACTAGATGAGGCCGTTGATATAAGGCCATTACTAAAACTCGCAAACTATTGTACATATATCTGCTATTGCGATTACATGTGCGCAGTAACAAGAGTAACGAAGACTTACGAAATTTTACAGATTAAATACATACTTTGGAGGAGTATTCACGGAAGATTTCAGATAATAATATGTCTTAAATAGTCCCACATAATAATATGTTGAACTATTTTTTACTGTAAAATAAAATTCACGATCTACCTGATGAGAAGTTGTGATCGCCACCCTTCTATTGTTTTTTTTATTGCCCTTGTAGGCAGACGAGCATACGGCCCACCTGATGGTGAGTGGTTACCATGGCCCATGGATTTTGGCAATGCCAGGAGTAGAGCCAAGCCGCTGCCCACTTCAGATCGTTTCAATATTCTGCTTTAAAAGAGAGAGAAAAAGATAACAGAAAAGTATCCGAGCTCCTTGACTACACAAAACAAGGCGTAGAAAATAGGAATTTATGTGACTGCATGTCGTAAAACATAATTATCGATCCAGAATATAAATCAAGAGATTATTAGTGGGCCCACAATGAGAGCCTTGTCGTCGTAGCTTTACGGTCGATGCGACAAGAACTGTTAGGAACCCGATCAATGAACTATACGAATTGTCCTACTTTAAGTGTACTTTTACTGTATTATATGTTTTCGATGGTGTAATGTGTGATGAAAATCGAGTCCTTAAGTCACAAGTTTCTTCAATAGCAAATGTTAGCGACTATAAACTATTAGTTATAACAGATGTACGAACGACTTGTGAGCGTTGATGAACCGTTAATGCACCACATTGATTCTGCAAAGCACTGCTCTTGCCAGTGCTAGCAACACTCCCGGTATTAGCCCCGTGAGTTCACCTATACGTCCAAGATAAGCTGAAATGCCTCTCAAGGCTATTAGCATAGGTAAGGGAAAAATATATAACTATATAATTACAGAATATTAACTGAACCGACAGGTAGACCCGTGCGACCACGTCGCCGTGGTCTCTCGCATGGAGACCTTCACAATACAATTAATACATATAATAAAATATCGCGTTTTCATTAAACACGTTAATAATGAAATATAAAAAAAAAAATTTTTTGTCGTATAATACTTTTTTAAATTAACGAAGGTCATAATTAAATGCGATGTCTCAATTTGCAAATTAAGCTGTTTTTAAATATATTGCGTCTAAGTCATTAATGCAAAAACTTAAATTTATTTTGTATTACTAAATTATTCATTTCGAATATTTTTGTTTTGTAAAAAATGTATTTCTATAGTAAATACGAACAGATAAGTACCTGCAAGAGATTACTCGAAGCGTAACGCCGTCTGTGGTGGCAAGCACATCCTTCACTAGTTTGAGATTTACTGTTCGTTGCTGCGTGTTCTAGTTTCAACTTATTTTGTTCTCATTAAAATCAATTTTTAATACTTATCTCTAAATTGTATATTTTTGTCTCAAGAATGCAAAGGTCAATCGAGAGTCCGAGGTATCATTGAAACATTAAAAATTGAGCTTTTTTAGCTAATAAAGTTTTGTCCAGTTATTATTAACTTTTGATCGTGCATATAATGTTGTGATCGTATAGTAGCTAGCACCGCGCTACCTATATCAGCCGCGAATCTTCATGTGTTTCAGTATGAATGGTAGTGTGTGTTGCGTGAGCTCCACGAAGCACTTAACATCAGGGGTGCACTGAGACCGTAGGTTCACTTTTTTGCCCTTATAGGCAGACTTGCGTACGGCCTACCTGATGGTGAGTGTTTATCGTCGCCCATGGACTTCAGAATGCCAGGGACAGAGCCAAGCCGCTGCTTACCGTTAAGTACTCTCCACAAGCCTTCTTTGAAGAATAATATGTCGTAGCGCTCGGGAAACACCGTGGAGGGGAACTCATTCCAAAGCCGGATGGTAAGTTTACGACATAAAGAATCGACTGAGTATTGTTGCATCACATGTCCGGGCGAAGTTATTTGTCGCCTGCCGCGCCTGCACATTCCTGTTGCTGTTCCAAATAGTTCTTGTCCAGTAAGTACCCCGACGGGCGGACGACGTTGCAACTCACTTAAAAACCAGATAGCCAACTAAATTATGGATTGCCCGCAAACTGAGATCTAATTTACTTACCAACATTTACCGAAACTGATTACACGATTAACATAATTAAGTATTTATTCAAATCAGTAAAACAAACATACCTAGTTCTGAGACGCGTGGGCGTTTCATTAATATGTTAATATCTCCCTTATTTTAGAGTTTCATATTTCGTTAAATTTATTATTATTTCATATTTCATTACTATTTTAATTTAGTACTGTTACAAAGGGCGGTACATGATATTAGGTATTTTTATTATCGATTTGATTTTCAGAGATAATTACTTAATTTTATTAGAAAATTAAAATGTGAATTTTAAAAACACGTACGATATCAGCGCTTATACACCGGGCTAATGATATTCTGTCTGCAGATAAAAAATACAGCTATCTTTTTACAAAAAAAAACAGAGCGCGAGTTTCCAAAATAGTTCTAAATGACATTTGAATGCTAAATGCAGATGGGCTCATTCTAAAATTACTCGAACCAGTTATTGAATACTAGTGTCACGCTAGGTGTCATCGCCTTGTTTAATTCTGCCTTAGAACAGTAATGCGTTTCAGTTTGGGCAGTCGTTGATTGTAAAACTGAGATCTTAGAGCTATTGTCTCAAGGTGAGTGGTGGCATTTACGTTGTAGATGTCTATGGGCTCCGCTAATCTAACTAGGTGGGCCGTGAGCTCGTCAATCCATCCAAGCAATAAAAATAATTGTTTCAAATTAGAAGACGCTCTTTAATATTACGTTGTCACGTTGTACACATTGTTTATTTGTTAATTCAAAACATTGCCGTGCATTCGGTATTTAGCAAATTTACGTAACAGAGAAAAACAAAGCAATAGATGTGTTTTCTTACTATAACACCACTCCGACATTTAAGCCCATGACCCTATCCATGATAGAAGACCAGCGCGCCATAAAAGTGTTCAGTCAATCATCTAGTTCGGCGGTACGACGCCGGATCACCAAGCTTGACATCATTTAACTTGCTTTACTAATTAACCGTAGGTGTTTTATATTTGGTAGTTACAAGTTGCGAGCGACGATTTACGACACTTATAAAAACTTAATTTGGGTGAAGAGTACACATAAATTATAATTACAGTGAACTTACAAACGTTTCATCGGAGTTACGAGCTTAGCTTGGAATTCTGTAGAGATGTTAGTTAGGCGTGATATATGGGCGCAGCCGACACGGAATAAATTTAACGTTTTCTAATTAATATCGTGGACTTTTTTGTGTTCATTAATTCTAAATTGTACGTATCTAGGCGTTATTATGTGCGTTAGTGAAATTCACGAAAATTTTATTGCGTCTTTAGCGGTCTCTGTAATTAGCGTCAACATTAGTTGTGGGGCGTCATGTGAGCCCGCACTGCCTGCTTACGTAACCTAGGGGTGATACGTTTCGGCTTGAAGGGTGGGACAGAGATATGGAGACTTCACCCTAATTAGCTGAATGTCGATTTTCTTTAGCAAAACTGAGCTTAAAGAAATGTATTCTGTATTTCCACATAACACATGTTATACGTGTGTTTATTAACATATTTTTTTAAATTTTAATAACTTTACATTTAGGTTAAGCTGTGAACATAAGTTTATTGACACACAAACTAGTATGAAATGATACATATTAATTTCATATGTAAAACACGGCACGTGTTCTGAATTGTAATTTCGAAGGGCCGTTATCAATATTCATTTAATTCGAATAGACATTCAGAACGATACTTTGATTAATTAATCGATTTTACGAAAATTACAACTATTGCTATGAATATTTTTTCCAAATACCTCGTTTCTCCGCAGATTTGGAAGTGAAGAGCATCACAGACTTATAATATCTTTTGAAATGAAATATGTTTTGATCGATGGGACAGCTAACAGAATCGTTTTTAGAAAAATAAACTTCGACCACATGTTTCAAGATGGATGTTTGCCTTTATACACTGGTGTAAAAGCGCTCTGTTAAGCACTTAATATGAGGCGGGCTGTGAGCTTGTTCACGGATTTGATCCAGCAAACGCTAAAATTTAAAATAACGCATCAATAGTGTTGATTGTGTGAGCAGTTTACGTCCATTATAATGCCAGGCAATAAATTAAGTTCAAATATCCGTTGTTTTTCTCGAAATGTAATTGTAATATGGCTAGGCTTAGAACGAGTAGAATAAATTTCTCCGGGGTCGAGTGGTGTGGTGGTCATCTGAGCGGACATCTGAGCGTTCAGTGGGTCCGCTCGAAGAGGTTTCAAGAAGAAGCCCGGGTTTGGGCGAGTTCTCCTCAAGTCTGATGGATGGCGTTAATTAATAATGATCTCTCGAGTACAACTAACGTTTCAGTGTTACGATAACGATTAATAGTTTTCGATAAGATAAGTGCAATTAATTTGTTAACAGATACGATGATGTCTTCGAAATTGCTTTCCATTCGAGTCTAACGCTATTAATAATGTCAATATGTCGCCAACAGGTTACCGACTGTTACAGCAACACTTGTAAATCTAATTAGCATTAAGAACATTTCGACTTTTAAAGAGTGACTCGTTTATTATTATTTTGTTAAGAGGATCGCACACGACAATACTTTTATTATTTCATACCTAATGTTGTGTGTTAGTCTTATTGCAGTTTTCATGAACTCGGGTAACCACTTAAAGTCATTGGGGCGTGAGTCTGCCGGTCTCACAATTCACGACTCATATCGCGCTCCTCTTAACACATTCATAATTTCCTACTTCGTTAAATTATTTTTGGAATTTCAAAGCAACGATCAGTACAGCATTAAATAAAAATTAACTTAATTTATACACGCGGCGTCGGTCGCCGTATGTATTTTAATGACTTTTAATGCACGTACGCCACATGAATTATTCATTTAACCATTTTGGCACACGAACATACATGCATACTCGTTTTCCGTTATATTTGTACTTTACATCGGTTTTGTACATAGAAATTATTGTTTTAATGTGTTCTGAGCAAACAATGTCATTGACACTTTGTTTGTAGAAATCATTTAGTTTAGTAGGCTTTTGCATCAATAGGTCTTCGAGTGCGGTCGGGTCGAACCCGCCAAGCAGATCGTTTGCGTACTGAGGAAGATTTAAAGCTGTTAGCAGTTTAGTCTGGTACCATATGAACTGGTACATACGTATACACCTAACTAGTTTTCACACCGTTCACTCAATGTTAAGCCGTACTTCTAAATCTCAATGGCTTCGTATAATAACGATCCAACCCTTCACACTAGAATGCACAATTGGTTAGCGCCTGATATTTGGCCAGACGATAGCTAATATTTGACAGCACCAATCCCGTCCCGGGACAGCTCAATCATTGAAAGGGAGAAAGTAGAAATGAAGGAAGACCGCGAGGTTTAATTAACCGTTAAAAGTGTCGAATTATTATACATACCTAGTTTTAAAGATCAATCCGAAAGCGTGTCTCAGCTCATCACATCCGACATCACTGTATTGATCTGAAGCGGTGCACATAGTTCACGCGAGCCAACGGTGAAAGTTCACACGCTCAATAAATAACATAGAAACGGTGTCCGTCGGTCAGTCCAGTGCTTACCACGAACTTTCATTTCCATTGTGTCACTCGATGGGTGGACAGGGCGATATCGATTTTGATTATCGATTATACTGCTATGCTATTTTGTGTGTCGTGATCTTATTTATATTTTTCTTATAGAAAATTTTATCGGGATTATGTAGTACGTTTTTCTCTTTAGCGTGTAGCGATCTAGAGCTCAATTTGATAAGTTCTAATATGGATATGAGGAATAAAATTTTACTCGTTCGAGATCATAGAACCTGCGAACCTAGAACTGAATAATCGATTTTATAAGCTTAAGTATGCAGGTTAGATTTCAAGCGAATACCGGAAACCAAGGACGCGGTTATTAATGCGATATATTGAAATAACATTTTTTCGGAATTTTAGACCAGCATTCACGATTACGTTATGGCAAAAAAAAATGGTTTAATAATGATGACATTTCGTGCAAACTCAGATCTTAACATAGCTCAGGCGCCAACAGCCACTCGAGTGTCTCCAAACACATTTCATACTCGCGAACTGTCAAATTGGTACACGAACTAAATGTTAATAACAGGAAAACGAAAGCAAAACCGCGGCTGCAAGCATATCTAGATGATCGAGCGTCTTCTGTAACGGGAGTCCTGATCATTAAGTCCATTGTTCGATGTCAAAGAGACTCTACCCGCGCGCGGCCGCGAGCTACGTTCCATACGACATACAAACATTTAGTTAGACGGAACGACGCGAATGATGGGAATATGTTACAATAATAGCTTCCATATCTTCCATGTTATATTTTCGCCATGCAGCACTGCTAGTTTTCAGCCTGAACGGTTAGAAAAACTTTATGTAGCTGTAACTAGTGTATCATTTGCTGTATCGTCTATGAACTACGGTAGGAGCCTCGTTGAGTCCGCCGCATTGCCGGAATATTTGAGGAACATTGACCATAAATACCCTAAGATCTCATGGTACATATAAAAATCGTCAGCCGATTCTACACCATTCATTACGTACGCTGAGATGTTTAATTACGTCTCAGCTATTTAATATGTTTCAAGTTTCTGGCTTAATGCAATGTCTTTAGTTAAATCTATACTAATATTATAAAGAGGAAAGATTTGTTTGTTTGTTTGTTTGTTTCGAATAGGCTCCGAAACTACTGGACCGATTTGAAAAATTCTTTTTCCATTAGAAGCCGACATTGTCCCTGATGAACATAGGATACTTTTTTTAATTTTTTCTAATTTTTTTTTTTGGTTTAATGTGTGTTTTCATGTTTCCGAAGCGAAGCGAGGGCGGGTCGCTAGTCATAATATATTTTTTAAAATATGACTAATATTTATTTTAATGTCAATCAAATCAAATACAAAAATATGAGAATAGATTCGATAGTCGGCACCTTAGATCCATACGTCTAGCCAATCAGTATCCTTGTTAAAAATTATAATCAATTCTATCACTTTTGTTGCTTCGATGTGTCACTTGTTGAAAATTAATGAAATGTTAAAATTGATTTGTATAAGTAATGCAAGGGTTCTTCATATTATGCGGTTACGCTACCTACTTGGTTTAAGATTTAAACTTCTAACAAGACCTTATTAGAATTTAAATAACTGGTGGTAGTAGGTGGTGGTATGACCACTTGTGAGTCCGCACGGGTAGGTACTACCACCCTGCCTATTTTTGCCGTAAAGCAGTAATGCGGTTCGGCTTGAAGGGTGGGGCAGCCGTTGTAACTATACTGAGACCTTAGAGCTTATATCTCAAGGTGGGTGGCGCATTTACGTTGTAGAGTCTATGGGCTTCAGTAACCACTTAACACCAGGTGGGCTGTGAGCTCGTCCACCCATCCAAGTAATAAAAAAAAATTAATTAAATAACTAAAACTACAAGCTTTCCATTTAGAAAATGAAATTTAATGAATGAATGAATGATTGATTTATTTATTTCAGACAACAACAACAAGTCCATATGTGTTAATGATGATGTCAAAAACTGTAAATCGATCAGATAATGTGAGATCGGCTGCAGCTCGGATGGCGACCTGTTGGTGAGCTGAGTGACGCGGCGCAACCTAGGAGTACTTGTTTTGTTTCTTTCTGTCATGTTAAAAACCAACTATCAATTATAAAGACGATATGTTTTCACTATTTCTAAATTACGTCGTGTTTATTATTAAAGATGGCAATCATATTAATTTTCAAAAATAGTTTAAAAACCTATTTTAATTTTAAGAGTCCCCAGCTCTCATCTATTGGGATTACGAAGCTTGTACGTTCAAATAAACACTTAATCAGGAGAGATGTAAAGAGAAATAATTACAGGAATTAAAAAAATATATAGGTAAATACAGTTTACGTAATCAAAAAATACAGAACCCTAAAACTACTACGCGCATGAAAATCAGTGAGTGTATGTATGACATTTGACGCCCACGCGTGATCTTTGTAAATCATGTGAGGTAAACGCACACATTCAAATCAAATCATCCGTGACCACTATAATATTATTATGAAGCTATTTTAAACGTCGAATTTTATTATTGCCTCTCGAGCCATCCAGTATGCCAACCAGCTTTTTTTTATTGCTTAGATGGGTGGACGAGCTCACAGCCCACCTGGTGTTAAGTGGTTACTGGAGCCCATAGACATCCACAACGTAAATGCGCCACCCACTTTGAGATATAAGCTCTAAGGTCTCAGTATAGTTACAACGGCTGCCCCACCCTTCAAACCGAAACGCATTACTGCTTCACGGCAGAAATAGGCAGGGTGGTGGTACCCAGCCGCGCGGATTCACAAGAAGTCCTACCACCAGTAATTATGCAAATTATTATTTTGCGGGTTTCATTTTTATTACACGATATTATTCCTTCCTCGTGGAAGTCAATCGTGACGTGAGTCATTTGTTGAGTACGTATTTCATTAGAAAAATTGGTACCCGCCTGCGGGATTCGAACACCGGTGCATCGCTTCAACACGAATGCACCGGACGTCTTATCCGTTAGGCCACGACGACAAAGTCGATTATATGCAACACTCTTCAGCTGAAAGACACGATTACTTCGTGGTAGAAATGGTCGGTGCTGCCTGTGGAGGTTAAGAACTGACCGTCATGTCATAAGTAGTTAGGTAAATTAATATTTTGTTATTGTTTCTTCATCGGGCAAGTTATTTGTGAGTACGTACTAATTTACCTAACTTACATATTTCGAAAGAAATTTCTAGCTACTTATATTGCCCTTGTACGAAGACGAGGATACGGCTCAGTTGATTGTCATTGGTTACCGTCGTATGGACGTCAGCAATGCCAGGGACAGAGCCAAGCCGCTGCCTACCGTTAAGTACTCTCCACACTCTTTTGAAGAAGGATATGTCATAGCGCTCCGGAAACACCGTAGAGGGGAGCTCATTCCAAAGCTGGATGGTACGTAACAAAAAAGACTGAATGAACGCAGTGGCTCCAGATAGTATGGATGAACTCTGCTCTTAAAAAACATAAAGATTTTAAAGAAAAGAAAATAAAAACAGTTTTTTTTAATTCTGTGTACAGTAAGATAGCTTTTTTAGCAACACGATGTTATAACCTTTATTTAGGTACTCAGATATAATGTACATACTTAATATAATAATAATATATGTGTTGTACGTTCTACTTGAGATATTATATGTGATTAGTTCGCGGCACAAATAGGTCTCCTGCCCATTGCAGCGGTGAGCACGCCCTGCCATCATCACAGGAACTAATGCTACTCTCGACGTCGGTGGTCCCTCCACCTCCACCTCCGGTGACTCGTGTTTTCGAATCGACATGATAACGGATTTGTTTTATGAATATTATTATTGTTTGTTGTTTGAAAGCTCTGTTTTTATTGTTTTAAAATCTTCTGTTTTATGCTTATGACATATGTAGTTTTATTGTTTGTACTATATAGTAATATCGTTGTGAATTAATGTGATGAAAATAGTATCACTGTTTTATTTAGTCATAATGTCGACCGTTGAATAAGCTTACAATTCATCCCGTATGAAGTGGTTACCAAGCCTATAGGCATCGCTACGTGAACGGCATCAACTACCTTGAGACATGAGGTCTAAAGTCTCAATTGATGACGTCTACTTTATATCATTATCACGAATTAAGGACGTCTTCATAAAGTGACGGTCCCATTCTTGAATAGGAACGCATAACTGCTCCAATAAGCAGGGACGCCTGATCACGTATTGCTTGTTTGCAGTTCACAAAACACGTTGTTGGATCGTTCTATCGTCGTAGCGGGCTGTGTAAAATTAACATATAAATAAAATATAAATCACTAAAATCGACAGTAAAACATTAAATTCCCTCAAACGTCTGATTAATGAAAATTATTAATCCAGTCATTATCATTCATCATCATTATTCATTGGGTGTCAATTTGTTTCATTTCATTTGCTTGAGGATCAATTGCCTGATTGGTATTTTGTACATATTGTAACGCGCTGGGGTTCAGGATTAATAAAAAATCTACCGAAGTACAAGTTAATACTGTATTAGCACTTAGAATACTTAAAACACTTCACAAACACTTTAAAATTCTCGATTCGCTTCTTCCGCTTCGCTTCCGGTGATTAGCAATAGGCAGCGGCTTGGCTCTGCTCCTGGCATTGCTGAAGTCCATGGGCGACGGTAACCACTTACCATCAGGTGGGCCGTACGCTCGTCTGCCTACAAAGGCAATAAAAAGAAAATCCTTCGCTACTTCGCTTCGAGTAGTTCCGATTACTAACTGACTGCGTGCCATCTCCGCAACGCTTTTAGAGTCGAGACGAAATCCCTAGAATCGTCGAAAATATTCCACAAAAGTCGAGTATTGTGTGTTTCCGCTATCTGACAATAGATGGCGTTGTACTTCTCGAGCGTTCTAGATCCTTTGATATTCGTTCGACTATTCGGCGATAGATGGCGTTACTCTTACCGGCGTAACAATATATTGCATTGGTCATAGGTATTGATGTAAAATGTTATAGTTACTCATATCTACACATATATTTATTTCTTCGTATGGTATATTATATATGTACTTACGTATGTATATACTAATTGCAATCGGTATACATACCGCGTATAAGTTCACTCCTTAGATGATTCTTGTCCTCCTGATTATTAGGTATGTAGAAGAGATCGCTCTCGGTGGTAAGAGTGCCCTTTGAACTTTTTGCATTGAATGATTTTGTATTTCTTTCATTATTTAATATTGACGTACAATAAAGCAACCTCTATTCTATTCTTCTCTAAAATCGATTCTTTAATGTGCGAACCGAATCAATTTTTATATTTACTTTTATGACATATTTCACCTACAGTCTAAGTAAATAATTAATGAACAAAATTGTCATTCAACATGATAAATCATTTGAAAATTGGCAAAAATCTGTGAATATTCTTTAAAATACAATTAACAAAACTGTGTTACTTTAGGCAAAATTTATCGCATTTATGTGATAATAAGACGTATTCATTAAGACATTCTTTCGGAGTTTTATCTTAATATTGAAGTCAGAAATATGTTGGATGCGGAACCCAACCAGTCCGACAATATGTCAGGTACGAAAAGGAAGGCACATCCTCTCTTGTGATTAAAGTGTTCAAATATATGCCAGTAAAAGGTTAATGTGCCAAAACTATTCTCAAGAACGGTGTTTGGTGTCGTAGCCGTTGACAAACACAATGTCATAGACATGCTGAAGGTCACCGGCCACAATTTCTTACGGAAAGCTAATAAAAAGAACGTTATCGTTTTCATTCGAAAGTAAATTATTAATTTAATATAATAACCTCAATAAGGCGAATGTTAAATGATGTTTATATTAACCTTTCGCGTGCGAGACTCGCAAAAAGCGAATTGATATTCTAACGACGCTTCTTACGACATTGCACTGTGTTAGCTAATTTTAGTACTCGACAATATGTGGTTTACACTTTAGCAGAATAATGGAGACGAGAGCTCACTACATTATGATGAGATACAATATACTAACAATGGTAGATTTAAAGTATCAGGAGCACTAAAAGCGGTTGCTTCCAAACAATCGGCATTAAATAATTTAGGTTTCCAAATACTGAGGGAAGTTTCGAGAGAATCAGAATAAAAGAAAAAGAAAAATGCTTGTTTCCAAACTCAAAATAGAGACAGTATTAAAAAACATAAGAATGACTTTCTACTAATACAAATATTGTATTATTTACAAATTTAATATTAATTAGTTCATCATCATCATCATCATTCTCCTGCCCTTCTCCCAGTCACCTGGGGTCGATGCAACATATTTTCTCCTTCCATACTCCTCTATCAAATATTATACCATTTCTTCGCTCACTCCCGTTACGCATGTCGTTCTTTGTTTTTTCACTATTTTTTCTTTAATACTAGTTAGTTATTTTAAGTATATAGTTAGTTACATGCTTTAGGTTTTTATTTACCGTTGCTATTGATTGTCTATGGAATTGGTTGATTAGGAAGTTGAAAACGATAGTAGACTTCATATTTGATGGAACTGTGGAAACTCGTTTCTTATTAATGTAATGTGACTTATGATAAGATAAAAAATTCAATTAAGTATAGTTAAATAGTAATCACCGTCATTTACAGATTAGCTATGGTAATATTGAAATTAATACGAATACCAATTTATTCCGAAACTAAATAATTCTCTTAAATTTTCACATCAAATTAAACTAGTAATCGTTTTGGAAAAATCAACAAGATATAAAATATAATCAGTATCAGTGATATATTATCATAACAGTTGTACCGTATTTATGTAAACACTCGTAAAACTAATTGCTTTTAGTTGGGTGTAGTGGTCGACGGCCACCAGGCGGTTCGGGTCCACGGCTCCCTCCACTGACTACTTGCACTATTCTTTCATATCATAGGAAACAATGTTGATTTTAATTCAAAAATATGTTCTAACTTCGTGATACCGTGACAATAAGACACACAGAAAATGAAACGGGAGAGTTACATAATAATACTTTTTCTAATCATCTCAAATCTTATCGTTATGTGTTGGTTGTATTATTGTATTGATGGTAGTTTTATTAATTCATAATATTTAAGCAGACACGCTTATACTTTAACGATATCATTATACTTACAATTAAACTTGAGACCAGCCGTAATGTTACAGTCAGCAAGCACATACATACAAGTGAACGTTGAATATCTTTAGGGAAAATATTCTAATAGAGTTGAACCTGTGACCTCTGACACACTAAGATGTGACTTGGTCCGCGAATACGTTTCTAGATATTAATGAGAGTATCTTCGAGATACGAAGATTGGGCTTATAATAGATTTTCGAACTAGTACGATCATAAATTAATAGATAATAATTATACGTTTTAATTTATAAATACATAGTAATATATCTACCGTTTTCATGGCGCGGTGGAATCACTTCGTGACAATTTAAACTTAGAGCTGACTGTAGGAGAATTGAAAAGAGGATATGGCATTCCCGTTGAATTGATTTGGCTAGAAGTGGTTTTTTTTATTTATTTTTTTATTGCCTAGGTGTGTGGACGAGCTCACAGCCCACCTGGTGTTAAGTGGTTACTGGAACCCATAGACATCTACAACGTAAATACGCCACACACCTTGAGATATAAGTTCTAAGGTCTCAGTATAGTTACAACGGCTGCCCCACCCTTCAAGCCGAAACGCATTACAGCTTCACGGCAGAAATAGGCGGGGCGGTGGTACCTACCCGTGCGGACTCACAAGAGGTCCTACCACCAATAATTACGCAAATTATAATTTTACGGGTTTGATTTTTATTACACGATGTTATTCCTTCACCGTGGAAGTCAATCGTGAACATTTGTTAAGTACGTATTTTATTAGAAAAATTGGTACCCGCCCGCGGGATTCGAACACCGGTGCATCGCTATATACGAATGCAGCGGACGTCTTATCCTTTAGGATACGACGACTTCAAAATATTATGGTGTATTGTAGCTGCGTGGTAGTAGGCACGGTGTATTATGCTACCTGCTATTCTAACCAGTGCAGAGATCCACTGAA
The DNA here is from genome assembly GCF_030267445.1 of Bombyx mandarina. Taxonomy (NCBI): domain Eukaryota; kingdom Metazoa; phylum Arthropoda; class Insecta; order Lepidoptera; family Bombycidae; genus Bombyx; species Bombyx mandarina. The sequence continues at coordinate 19,616,249 of NC_143218.1, forward strand.
ACGCTCTGGGCACAATTAAACCTGCAAATGCAGATAAAGGTACTGCTGTGGCTTTTTAAATTTAGGAGTCCTCAATAGAGCGAAGCGGTACTTTATGTGTGGACATAGATTTGTGTTTACGAAACATTACCCGCCTCGCATAAAACAGATATGGGAGATATCTGGACCGTGGCTCCCAAAAACTATCTACTTCTATTTGATTCAGTACAGAAGAAGGCTGATCGGATTGTCGATAATCTCGTCCACACGGACTTTTTAGATCCTCGGCGACTTTGGTTCTCCCTGAGATTTATACCATATTGTCAGCAACAATCGTAGCAGAGTTATTCCATTCTATCTGGTATCACTTCATTCGCGCTGGTTTTCAGGAGATTTTTTCCGCCACATATCTCTTTTCTTCAAATAAACTCATTTTTTATTTCCGTATTTTCTAAGTGCAATGAAATGTCCTTTTTCTAATGACATTTTGAGGAGAGTTTTTAGCGGTAGGCATGTGAACATGAACACGAACAATCAGAGCAAAAGATGAGACAGTCTGCCGGGCGTGCCGTCACGGTTAACCCGTGACTCTAATGAGTCACATATCTACTTTATCGGAATATAATTTGGAAATCATCGAAATATTTCTAATCTAATTTTATTTCTGTTAATATTTATACTTGCAATCAAAATTAATTTTGTTAATTAACAACAAGAAACCAGTGACTAATGTGTACATATTATTTATAATTATAAATTGCGTGTTCACCATACATCTCATATCAATTGATAGGAAATAAATTAAGTAGGTTTATAGGAGTCAAATTTATTTAAAATTTAAATATTACTTTATTAGATTTAAAAAAAATGGCATTGAGCTACGGCTTAGCCCTGTGTTACGGATGCTGGAAATACAAATGAGAACCAGTCCACTCCGACACTGAAACTGAAAGAAAACCTGTCTCAACAGGAACCTTCTAATATTGTCCGGCCTCTGGTTTAACGCTGTACTACTCTTCTAATATTTGAAGGGCATTTTGTCTGTATATAGGCTTCGTCTTACACTGGCGGTTTCTCCTTACAAAGGTTAACGGAGACCAAAAACATCACAATGAGACGTGACGTTGAGCTCTGTTTGGTGTTCTCGATTAGTAGACTAAACCAAAACTAGTTTTACGGTTTAATCTCGCAATTTCGTCGGAATTTTTATTATATTAATTAATCTTAATGATAATACCAACTGTTTTAGAAATATTTTCAAAGCGAACTGTGACAGAAATAGGCAAAGCAGTAGTGCTAACTGGGAAATACTCATACAGAAACGGTTCCGTGATTTAAAATGACAAATACTAACGTACTAAAGGACAAATCAACCGTATAAAAACAGTAACTTAACTATTGCACTTCAGTAAAATAAGAACTTTACATACATACATACTAGATACTAAATACATATCTACCAAATAGCATTCATATAAAGACACAGGGGTAGATATAGATAATAAAATATGCCATCGACTTCTAAAATCTTCTAAAGGTACATTTAGGTAAATGATCGTTTTATCTCCATACAGACACCGGCGCGTGCGTACGTACGTATATACCACTATTTCTATGTGTGTAGCATTTGATATCAGCTGTCTACATTATTACAAGATAAATAGGAATAGGATGGAAGTCATTTTATGATAACACACATCAATGTTATATTTATTAACGACTATTCATGTATTATTTAAAACAATAAGGTTCCATTACAGATGTATTCGCTCCATTAGCTAGACTATTTGACTGTCATTATTTAAATTTAATTGTAAGTGTGGGGCTTTTTAAGTAATAATAGATTGCGTTGTAATATATTTATTGCCATACGATTTTACTGTAAATTTAGATCCTTGATAAAATAATTTTTGTGTAAGTCGAATTGTGTTTAGGAGTGTATTATGTTCTGAACAGACTCACCGTACGTACACCAATGATACACTGTAATATTGTAGATAAATTAACTGAATTATTTTGCAGATTATACTATTTTAAGAAAATCAAAAATGTAAATTCTCATCTTCACACAAACTAAACACATAACAAAAAAAAAACGAATAAGATAAAAGCCAACCTGTCAATAACATTATCATCGACATTGTTTTGAGTCGCTTAACGTATTCAAATGGCACATAATTCTGACACTCCAGAACTAAACGTACATAAATTAATCATTTACAATCAAACGACCATAAAATTTTTGAAGAAAGCAAAATCTCATCGGTATTATCGTTTTATCTAAACGACGCTTGAGGCGGGTGGTCCGATTAGAGCCAGGGGACTGTCTTGTCCGGACCTCGTTTACATATTCCACTATATCGCGCATAAATTGTCATTACGACAATGATTCGGTGCGCCGTATCGATATCTGGTCTCGATTCTATCGATTCTTATACTCGGTCGGACGCCTCGTAACTATCGTGCATTGGGACATCTATTTATGCGTAATTTACTTTTTTCAAAGGTTCGAGTGGAGGCATCGCTTTACTCGTTCGTCCGTCACTTTATTGAAGTTTATCGGTTTATAGGAGGACATTAACAGCGCAGGTTATGGGTCACGGCGCACGGCATACTAACTTTGAATCAGACTCTTGTTACCCGTATAGTCGTTTAAAATTAATATTACAATGTGTATTAAAATTTATTCAACTTTTATTCTCTTCGTATTTTTATATAGACCACATTTACTGAACACACGTCGGTGGCTAGCTTCTGTTGAACAGGATAAGAAATAATCTTAAGAGTATCGAATAATAGTCGTCTCGATAAAAATAGCACCTTTGACGACATTCTCATAGAGTTGACAATGATGTCAAAGCACAAATACTTCTACGATATTGAGATGATAATGTCCTGAAACTAATATTATCTAATAGGAAATCAATATTATCTCATAGATTGTTTATGACGTGCGCAATGTAGAGCATATTGTATGTCAGCATCGCGATAGAGGATCTGAAGGCACCTGCGCTACAATGCTACCCGCCTCAGGTTTCGATTCCTTCCTTATATTCTTCTTAATAAAGTTTTTATGGCTTTCTAATTTTTTTGTTTTTACTTTTTTCGCCATCCACAACTACCGTGGTTCTGAAATACGTATAAAAATAAAAGTTTATACAATTGGTACTATTGATTTCAAAATAGCCTAATGAAGAAACCAAACCAGAGATTTTGACGTGTATGCAAAAATTTCAATCAAAAACTTTAATTAATATTATAAAAAAAAATCTCATACGGACTCTGGGCTCTGTAGCACAAATACCTACTATCATTTTAGAGATATACATAATTTTTGGCAAGTTGCACCTACTCAAGAATTAAGCTTTACCTTGAATTATCAATTGTTTTCGTTAAAAATTTAGTAGATACTACTACATTTTGGATTTATGCTTATTTATTGCCTCTATAGGTAAACGAGCATATGGTCCACCTGATGGTAAGTGGTCACCTTCGCCCATGGACATCAGTAATACCAGGGACTCAATTAAGTCACTGCCCACGAAAGTATAAGCCAGCAACCCAACAAGCAGCACAGCACCATTGGATGGAGTATTTCGTTGTCGAGACATCCCTACGAACGTTTTGTACATCAAAATGCAAACTAGGCGCTTCGGTGACTTTCAAGTAAAAACTATGTCTGATACTCAGTACATTGACCCATTAATCCACTTAACAACTTACATAATGTCACCGCAACCAGAATAACAAATGAGAATTTATTTATTTGTAACACGGCATGTGTGATCGTCGTCTTTAATTATCACACTTGCAGCTCGTGCTTCGGGATATTGCATCGTCTTAACACTTAGTTTTACAGTTCACTTTTATTTGTATGAATGGTTACTTAAGATGTTTTAATGTTAGCTGCTCTGTACCTTTTTAAGTTTAGTGAGTATTATTTGAATCGAATGTCACGTAAATTGTTTTCGTATCATTTGTTTAATGTCAATTTCGATATGGTCTATTTTCCTTCTCATTTATTCTCACTTATGCCCTTTTGGTTTATGATGATAAAAGTTCAGTTAAATTGTGGCGTTTATGTGTATCTGCTTGTTGAATCATCAATGTTAAAGTTAGACGCTAGAGGTGCGTGTTAAGTTTAGTGAATCGATAGACCAAGATACAATCAAAACATACTTAAATAAGTAAATTATGGTTATTTTTCTTTCCTTTCCTACATGTGCGCATTTAAGAATGCAAATGGTTGGAATTAGTCTATTTTTGATGTCCATAAATTTCCATATTGTTAATAGTAGAATGAAACGCTGTTTTCAAAATTTGTATTTGCTGGACTAATTAAGATTGTAAAATATGGAGCAGTTATGTTAATCTTGTTTTGTATGTAACGATAAGAATCATGAATTTGTAGGACTAGTATCTGCTTCACTATTAATTATTTGTCTGGCTCCATTATTAAGTTTCACGAGCGTATTTGTACTTATTGTATTCTGTAGCACTTAATTTTATAGTAGTTTCTTTTTATTACCCTTGTTGGCAGACGAGTATACGGCCCACCTGATGGTGAGTGGTTACCGTCACCCATGGACTTCAGCAATGCCAGGGGCAGAGCCAAGCCGCTGCCTACCGTTAAGTACTCTCCACAAGTCTCTTTTGAAGAAGGATATGTCATAGCGCTCGAGAAACACCGTAGAGGGGAACTCATTGCAAAGTCGGATGGTGCGTGGCAAAAAAGATATTTGTAAACGCACTGTGGAGAGCGCAGGGGTTCTAGGTAGTATGGAAGAACTCTACTCCGGTGGCTGGCGGTGCGATGGTAAAAACGAGATGATGATATCGTCTCAAACAATTTCTCAGAGCACTCACCATGGAACATAGGGTACAAAATACAGAAAGAACGCAAATCCCTCCGCAGACCCAGAGGTTCCAAATGATCTGTGAGAATGGGATTATCTCTCTCTCTCCTCTGTATAGAGTCACATGGAAGTAGCTGGTATTTGGGAGCCCCAGCTTAGAGGCCAGACTTGTGCTTTATAAAGTCTTTGTACAGGCGTGAAGTAGTTTCGCTCTGTTTCACCAAAATCAACTTAAACTTTAATTTAAACAATTTTACGACTTTGTGCTTATTTCATTGCCATTTTGATAAGTACACACATTATCTAATAAAGTTACTTTAAGCAGCTTTACGACAAGTGGTAATCCTTATTCAGTTCTGACAGTGATCCGCTTAAATAAACAAATTTCACCACCCTGTCATAGCTACATGAATGATGCATGATCTAATTACCCCAAGCAGTATTCAAAACTCGTTCAGTATGCACAAGTAGTGTAGTAACGACATTGATCCGATCCAAGCATGAAAAATCGCAACTTGATTCAATTATAAAATCGATCACATCCGAATACGATTTAAAACCAATGTCTCGATTTTGCACAACCGTATGAATCGATTACGAGTCCAATCACACGTCCTATTGTTTGGTCGTGTAACAACTTAACGGGGTTGGAGTTTTGACATTCTTACATTTTTATGTCAATATCAAACTTATGGTTTCAATTAACTAGTTTACTTGTCCTTATCCCGGGCGGCCATGGCGGGTCTTGAGTAGAATAGAAATTAAAGTTATGTCGAGCAATTTCTAGATACTCTTCGACCGATGATGAGTGTCACCCCACATGCTAGTCTTTAAGTTACGTTAATACGTTTTCCAAGTAACGCGCAATACATACATAGGGACGATAAATAAAATACATTTTTATATAAAATCCATTAGTGTCCATATATCATTTATTTGGACCTGTGGTAATAATTAAATAAAATTTTGCAAAGTATACGAATGTATATTAAAGTAAACGACTAGAGCTCATTGAATAAAAACCTCGATTAGCTTTTAACCAATGTAAGCCAATATATACCATTATTATGTACTGAATTATTGAAGACTTGCGCGATTGAATTGAGAAGGACAGCGTTGGGAGCGAGCCGGGACGTCCGCTACAACTTGTAGCGCGATTCGTACTTTGTAGAGTTGCTAGAATACTTGCTAATAGTTGATACTGATTCTGTTTTGTACGCTATATAAATTGTCGTATAATAAGAGCTACGAATATTTAAATATATCTATAAGCGGTTCATAGTAGTTTGAAGTCGTCGTGGCCTAAAGGATAAGACGTCCGGTGCATTCGTATCTAGCGATGCACCGGTGTTCGAATCCCGCAGGCGGGTACCAATTTTTCTAATGAAATACGTACTCAAAAAATGTTCACGATTGACTTCCACGGTGAAGGAATAACATCGTGTTATAAAAAACAAACCCGCAAAATTATAATTTGCGTAATTACTGGTGGTAGGACCTCTTGTGTGTCCGCACGGGTAGGTACCACTGCCCCGCCTATTTCTGCCGTGAAGCAGTAATGCGTTTCGGTTTGAAGGGTGGGGCAGCCGTTGTGACTATACTGAGACCTTAGAACTATATCTCAAGGTGTGTGGCGCATTTACGTTGTAGATGTCTATGGGCTCCAGTAACCACTTTACACCAGGTGGGCTGTGAGCTCGTCCACACATCTAAGCAATAAAAAAAAAGTAGTGTACAATTAAATGTATGTAGTTGAGTTTTGCAATTCAGCAGATGATATTTTTTTTTTATTACTTAGACTGGTGGACGAGCTCACAGCCCATCTGGTGTTAAGTGGTTACTGGAGCCCATAGACATCTACAGTGTAAAAGTGCCACCCACCTTGAGATATAAGTTATAAGGTCTCAGGTATAGTTACAAGGCTTGCCCTACCCTTTAAACCGAAACGCATTACTGCTTCACGGCAGAAATAGGCAGGGTGGTGGTAGCTACCCGCGCAGACTCACAAGTGGTCTTATCTCCAGTAAATCAAAGTATCTAACATAACTCTATCTCGGCGTGACTCTGAAAGCACAGTTAAGTCTTAAGCGGTGTGTGCTTAAATCACTAAATCATCGGACCTAATACTCGTTTACATCGCAGATACAAAACAACCCCAGAGTACGTTGAAGCCAGCGCCGTACTCACTGATAGCCTTTTGTCTTGGCCGTGGCCACTCGTCACACACTTTTTTTTTTTTTTTTTATTGCTTAGATGGTTGGACGAGCTCACAGCCCACCTGGTGTTAAGTGGTAACTGGAGCCCATAGACATCCACAACGTAAATGCGCCACCCACCTTGAGATACAAGTTCTAAGGTCTCATTTATAGTAACGACGGCTGCCCCACCCTTCAAACCGAAACGCATTACTGCTTCACGGCAGAAATAGGCATTTTATTGTTATATCCTCAAGATCACGATTAACGTAAAATCTGCACTAAAAGATCGTGATTCTTTTATTGAAAAAATACGTTTTTTTTTAAACTTATTGAAATGCTTCAGCTGTAGTTTAAAAGATCAAAAATCACATCGTGTAATTTTAAATGAAGGCTGGCGAGATGATCACCATAATGTACAGTCGAGCGTCGGGCCGGTGCAGCGGTGCAGCGGCTGTGGATGAGAAGATCGTATCTGATCTCGCATTTCACGAGCGTCTCCCGTTCTCGGAGAGCAACGGTTTATTTTGATTTTAAGAAAGTTGTACAGAGATGTTTTTTCGTGAACTGCGCAAGATCTGTGATAGTTTTCATTAAAATCTAAAAGTGTGCATCAAGCGTTTGCTATTTGGCATAATTATACTATTCACTAGTACTTGCTACTTCAAATACTTATTGTATTAGTTCACATTTTGTAAAACACTAATCTATGACAAAGATAGATGAAAGATAAATAATAAAGATACTTAAGCGAAAACGGTTTAGATCTAATTTACAGTACACGCGTCGTTCGTATTTACTATGGTCAAATAAATTTTATCATCTCTATAGAGTTCAAACACGTGTCGGTCGATCTGTGATCAAATTCAATTGGGCACCGGAACCGGCGCGACGTTAAATTTGTCAAACGATATCCGAGCGTCTAGTGCGTGTTGGCACGGCTGTCGGTATCGTGGGTTCGAATTAATCGATTGTTTGTATAACGAAAGATTTTTCTGTGTAAATGGGTGAAAAAGCTCACTGTCTACATGTTGTTAGGTGGTTCCTGGAACCCGTAGACATCATAACGTGATTACTGTCCACAGGGTAGAACAGTTCTAAAATATGGTGAAGGCGACTGAATGTCTGAAGGTATGCGGTACTTACGTTCTAATGTTTATCAGTCGAGAGTTGGTGTACCGAATCACAGCAGTTAAAAGTAACTGCCTGAAAGATTTTGATCTGATTTTGGAATGGTGAAATTATTTAGATCCAGAAGCAATGGTGACCACTTACGATTATGGTCACGTCCTTACCGTTCCATCAGATCCAAAAACTCTTGCATTAGACGCCCTAAGCTCTCACGATAGGAGCAGGCTTAGGGACCCCGGTAACCGTACTCGTCGAACTCGACAAAGAGTTCGACGTGCAACCTAACCCATGCACCAGCCCGCTGAGTTTCTCGCCGGATCTTCTCAGCGAGTCGCAATTCCGACCCTTCGGTAGATTCATTCGCGAAGCAATTGCTCTTGAGTTGTTAAGTCTCCATCGGAGGCGCTCGGGCAGCTGATAGCAAATCCCACCACTCCTGGATAAGCCTTTGCTCGTCCACCTGTCCTGGCGAAACTGGAAGGGCCTGTGGGCCACCAGTGATGCCTAGTTCATAAAAAAAAACGATTATAGCTGTGTCTAGTGGAATATCCAAAGTTCTATTAGAAAGCTCAGCTAAGAAGCACGAGCTCGTATTACTTGCACAAACACGTCGCACGTGTGTTTACTATTTACACCACTTTATAAACCGTTATAGTTTGCAAATACCCCGGTGTAGACAATGGGTCTACGTGTCTACGTGTCTCGTGATCTTAATTATTCATGTTATTGACTTAACGCATATTTTGTGGAATCGAAGTCAACTTAACTGCTGTTAGCATCGCTTGTTGTCTGTGGACATCAATTTTATTAATAAATATTATAAATTGTGAATGGAAATTGCATTCTACATTTTCCGTGTACTAATTCTATTAATTAGATACTAACTTGCTTAGTAATAGTCCAATTTTATACAACTCTATCTAAATATAGAAAATATGTGAATATAAGAGATGTCAGCCGCTGAGAAAAACAGCGGTGCCAATACAAAGTAAAGCTCAAAACATTATGATGTTACGTAACACTTACATTAATACCCTTTTCTGAACTTCTAACCCGAAGGTGAACAAGCAACGCGACCTTTCTACTTGAAATAAAAAGATCGACGGGCCGCCCGTGCGGGGGTCGCGGCGGGGTGCAGCGGGGGGGAGCGGTGGACTCTGCGCGAAATGCCAAATCAATCACACATTCGTCACACGTTTGTTTTGTAACGTTTAACTTGTTATACTGATATTCAAATCATAAGGTGTCTGGCTATTTCGGCCTGTGCTAAGAAAAGACATCAACGCGTGCACATTGTATACGTACATATTTTAGTTGGCATAGTCAATCCGAATTGTTTTCACGAGTGCTCATGACTAGCCAGTTGTGCTGACATTATTAAAGCGCGCCGATAAGTGGACCACCAATGAATTAATTTAAAACAAAGTTTCACTAAATTTCCCCGATGAATGAGTTCGTCGACTATCGAGAAGATGTCCGTTATTAATAACTAAAATATTGAACTAATTAATCATAATAGTTTGTTGGATCCGTTGTGACTGCTCCGACAGAACGTTTAATGTTGCCGCCGGCTTCGACCCGCGACGCGAGCTTTACAAACATTAATGACTCAATCAATTCTTTATTGGGCGTCATTAAAAGAAATTATTTCGCGTGTTCTATGATTATAAATATTTCAATATTAATCAAAAACTCAAATTAAATAATTATAAATATTTCTTATAATTAGGTAAAAGTCAGTATCGGCGAGATTAAAGCAAACTAGGTACTATATCGGAATCAAAAGTCGATGTATATAACCAGTTAAACCATTATTGAGTGGAGCGGCATGTGTGTACAAGTGTTTGATTTATTTCTCTGTACTCTGTGGTACTTTAAGGTATATACATGTATGTAATATATGTATATTATATAGTATTCTTTGATTATTGATGAGCGACCACCATCATCCACCCTAGCACTAGCACTCTCAACAGGATTGCTTCAGTAGTTGTCGTGACACATCCTTTGTACCAAGCACTTAGTAACGGATGCCGCAGCCGACGGAGACCCCGTGGTGAAGTGTCCCACTAATCACGAGATCATGATTGTATTGTAAAGCTGCTCATAGCCTTCATCGTGCTTGCTCGTTCGGTGGCTTTACGGCAGGAACAAGCGGACTGCGGCTCATACCCGCGCCAGCTCGCAATGCACCCAATCACAAATTGAATATGATGGGTGACAGGTAGTCAGTCAACTAGTGACAGTCGTTGGCTAGTTACCCGGGCCGGGTGACCGGGCGACTGTATGTCAGGAAGCAAAAAATTTGTGTTTAATTAAACGTTTTTTGGTGTTCACAGTTAATGTTAATGAGATCGATGTTAATTATTTAATCTACTTCGTTATTGCAGTAATAATTTTAATGTATAATGCTTTGTATTAATTGTTGATATTCGTAAACCGGTGTTTGAATTGTGAGTCTGTTTCTTCTGTTCTTGTCAAATTTGTCCAGACAGAGAGAGCAGTGCGGAGACTGGAGGTGAGCGTAATGCGCTTTTATAGAGCCCCCCTAAACCTACATCAGGGTGGCGAGTCCGCTGGCATTCTTCGTTTAAATTTCTCTCTCTGCACGGAATGTACTCTCTTTTCACTTCATCGCTCTTATTTTATATTCGCCATTAGTGATTTTGTGAGATGCAATCATTTGATTTTCATGTTAGTACAAGACCAATTGCTCGAGCTGTATGACGCGGACAGATTCCATCTCCAAGATTCTTCTCCATCCTTTACCGTTCAATATAAAAAAAAGTATAAAGAATATTTTGCAAACTTATTTTTTAGATGTCTTCCTTTGTATGTATTAAAACCCTAATCTTTAAACAAATTTAGCTTTTAAACTTGCGTGGCTCCAGCGCTCGGAGTGGTTGTTAAAGTCTGCAATAAATAAGGCTCACACATGTACCTTATCAAAAATTTCATACCGTTATATCTTCGGTGTATAACTAACCGAATCGGCGAGTGGATCCCACGACCCCGGACGCATATCACCGCGCTGTACAACTATATTTCCTAATTCAGCCCAATGTGAAATCTATCCAGTTTGAAATAACACCTATAATCGACTCAGCAAAAAACCGCATCCATTGAGAACCGTAGTCTAGCACTGGAATAACACAACACCTACGTCGAAGTTTGTGTGTAGTGAATGAGAGTAGATTGCAGTTTAATTTAAAACGTATTTAGTGAAGATAAGGTGTGGTTTCGGTTGTGTGTAGTTTTGAGTGTGAGTGCATTGACCAATATTAGTAGTGTACTGGAAGATGGGAGGTCGCGGTCGAGTCGACAGGTGACGCGTCGCGATGCGCCTCTGTTGCGCGTGTGTGTGTGAATGTCAGAGTTTATTTATTAGTCTGTGCGCACAATGAGTACAAATATCTTTAATTTAAATAGTAAAGTACCAGTACCTCATAGGCGGGTCAAATATTCGTGACGAAGATCTACGAATGCTCGCACTTTAAACTTTATTAGTCATTTATTGACAACATCAATGGCAAGAACTAAAGCTTGCGGATCGGTATTCTTCAAATTTAAATATAAACACAGTTTCGCTCGATCCAAATGCTATGAATTTTAATTAACGTAATAAATTTATTTTACAGTCCATTTTAAATATTTTAATAACACTAACTTATCAGTAAGACTAGCTGTCATGTTTCAATAAAATAATAATTTGCGAAATTTCACTATTCAAGATTATAATCTGAACGTAAAAAGTAACACTAATTTTTCACGAGGTGCTAATTGTGATCTTGATGAATTTAATTAAAGTTCAATGATATCAAACGAATACCGGTCCACTCCGACATGATAACGTGAGCGCGGTGCTCCTCATTATTTAAGATCAATATTTAAATCATATTGTCATTCTGCTGTTATCCTACTCTGCAAACTGAAATATAAGGTTTTAATATGTCAGAAGTAGACAGTATAGTGGAATCGAGCCACTGAGGCCAACACATATTAGGCTGTAAGAGCACATCTGGATGAATAGTAACTGGGAACAAGCCACGTACGGTCGTCAGACCCCAAATTAGGATTCTCTGTGTTATACGAACCAGAGTCTGACATGCACACTTATATTCGTTTAAATATAGACATGTATAGATAATAAATACTCAGACGAAGAGCAAACAAACCTGTTCATCACACGAATGTTTTCCCGATGTGGGAATCGAACCCACAAACAACCTTCAGTGCAACGGTCAGGGCCGCTAACCACCGCACTCAACCCTTTTCAAAGCACAACACTTCCCAAAAAAGGCTCCCATCTCAGGTTCTTGCTATGTCTAGTCATTTTGACGTACACGACATACTCTGAATTAATAAGAAACAATGCTACCAACCCATAACTCGGTGTACCCTAAGCTCGGCGTGTGACAGTGCGCACGAGTGGACCGAGCTGCAGGTGGATGTGTGCTGGTGTGCGTGAGGTCAATGTATTCGTACAGCGTGCGGGTGTGTGCGCATGTAGATTGTGTCTTGTTTTATTCTAATGTTGTGCACGGAGACGAAGATCTTTGCATTTCATTCATTTGACGTAGGATTTTATCACTTTACTTCGACAAATGCAAGACATACTCACAAGCATTCATATCAATTACATAGTTTGAGCATATTCTGTTTTCGTTAATGGGTACAATGTGATGTCCTAATTGTTGTCCGACTAATATAAATCTATACACTTTTCAGTGAAATAACTTCCTTAAATTTTATTTTATTGTCAGATCACACCCACTCAAATTTAATTCCGCGAAATATGATCACGAGCGCTAACGTTAACAAATAGTCGATTTGCAATGCTTAGAACTTATTAACGGTATTAATGGGTATCTTTAGGCACCGCTAGAGTAACGTCCTTATGAAAGGTACTCAATAATAATTTCGCGATGTAAGAAAAGCATACCATCTTACAATAAGCACGGCGCCTTCAATGAGTCTCCTGTGACGTTACAAAACACGTTACACTGTGGGATGAGGCTCATATAAGACAATTAAGTTTTGTTCTCAACTTTGACAGCCTTAATTAGAGGAAAAAATCCCCTGAAAAAAAGAGAAGAGTATTTTACAAAAACAATAATAGCAGCATTTCCCAAATGTCAAATAATACCGTGTGAATAAGTTACTGTATCGTATACAAACCATTTCATCTAAATAACAAAATGTCACATTGTGAAACAACAATTGCAAGTAAAGTGACACACTGTAAGTCTTGTAACATCTCAATATAAAACGCAAACTAACAGTAACGATTACTTTGTGTTTTTTGCGCAACCAGTTGTTATAGATCTGTTCTCGCCTTTACGTCGGCTCTATTATTGAGATCTGAAGTGAGGAGGGTGATTCTTAGAATAGTTTCGCGAGCACACATTTTTGAATCTCACATACTTCAATTTTATTTTGGTTTCGGAAAATCATAATGAAAACTACAATATACCTATATATATTTTTATGTAATAATATGCAGATGAAAAAGAACCATTACACATGTTAGGTTACATAGAGGGATCTCTAAACCTCAGTTAAGCACCAGACCGTTCCATGAGACTAAAGGTAAGATCACTCGTTGTCTGTGCCATTACAATAATAATATCTAATATTATTGTGGGCTTCATGATGCGTGCTAATGTAAAAATCAGTAATTTCCTTTCTTTATTACCTTTTTAAATTTTTTTGAGTAAGTGACAGAGATATATTGAACTAATGCTAGGTCCTACTAGCTGGGTGATGGTAGACCGCGTTCCCCCGACCGCTCTGGGGGAAGGTGTAACGCGGCGCCATCAAAGCGGGCTCTCGGCCCGCTGAACGAGGGAACCGGTAGTCGTGTCGCTGGCGGCCACCGGTCCGGCGTCCGTGTGACGGTGGGATGGATGTAATGTGCTCTGCGTCAACCCTGTCCCGCCGTTTCAATAGCCCCGACTGGGCTCCGGCCCGGTCCGAGGTAGGGCGCCGGCTGTGAGCGGCAGGAGTTTTTAGTGAGGTTCAACTCCCACATACCCCACCTGCCACGCGGGTGGGGATCCGGCGATTTTCTCCTGTGGAAAAAAAAAAAAAAAAAATGTCCTACTAGCTGTTGTAGTAGTAATTTAGTTGAAACAGTGTTGGGTGAAACAGTGTAAATCGTAAATGTTTTTCGTTTATGTACGTACGTAAACCATGTTTCAAAACAACTCTACAGAGTAGGAGAATCATCGAAAAAAGAGGGGAACCGCATATCATTATAATATCAAAGAGAACAGTAGAAAAGAAACAATTATTGTCAAACTGATTCTTGAGGAATCGACCTCGTGATACAATTGTTAATAATCAGTAACATTGAACAAATAACAGTGATCCGTACGTAACGGTGTTAAGCTACGTTTTTGTACAACACTTTCACTTGTAAGTTCCCACGATCGTCTGTCATTAAAGCTTTTTTGTTTTCGCGCTTTATGATTGCTTCGAACTTTTCGGAGTTGTAGCGGATAGTATTAATTGGAGCAATTGATGTTATTACGAGTTGTAAAATGTTTTTGTAATTGTTGTTTTATTATTAAGTAGTCGATAGACAAACGAAACGGCAATACGATTTGTGAAATAACGAACGGGAGATGATTTTGTAATTTTATGTCTTGGATTATGGTTTGCTAATCGGGTATACGATGACTCTATGCTGTAAACGAGAAGCATACATAACAATCAGAATTTAACAAACCAAGAGTACAGGATGCAGCTTCATAAAGCACGCTCGAGTATCGCGTTCATACACATCACTCAAGGACACGAAACCTCAAACCCTGCAGGACCTGCTATCCTGCGAGTATCCGCCTGCTGCTGACACACTACTGTCGTGCTCTTTGTACACAAATACGAAAGTACTTACGACAAACCATAGCCATCACAAACGTGAATGTCACCACCTTCATTGAGACGTGAGGTCTATTTTCAATTGCAAAGTATAACGGCCGTCCTTTCCTTTAATCCACATTACTTCTGGAAGCAAAATCAGGCGGGAAATATGTTTAATGTACGTAAATGAGCGTAACTTTTGTGATTTATTTGTTTTGTGTTCAGAAAGATCCAACGATCAGAACAACTTTTGAGGAAGGGGGGAAGAAGCCCAATTTTAGAGGAAGAGGAAGAGGTAGACCTAAGAAAAATTGATGGATTGCGTGAAAGACGATATGTGTAAGAGAGAGTGAGTGAAGAAATGGTGAGAGAAAGAGTCAGGAGTACGGAAGGACAGAACATGTTGCGCCGACCTCAGGTGACTGGAGAAGGGCAGAAGAATGACGATGAAGTCCAACGATTAGAAAATGATAAAATATATCAAGTGATCAATTTCTCAAGTAAAACTAAATATATTAAAATAAAAACGAATGCACATAAATCTATATGCAAATAAATAATAAACATCTTACAACAAATTAATTTCCATCATTTAGCAAAATACATATTAGAAATTTTAGATTATACATTATCGTTACCTTTAATTTGTTCATTTCGCCTTTTCGCAATTACAAATATTATTAAAACACAACAAATTGTTCACAACGATTGCACTCCCCTAAATATTTGAAATCATTCACAATAATTCAACTATGCTAACATTAAATAAATAGGAAAAAAGTAAATGAACCAAAATTAAAGCTTAATAAAAAGCAAGCAAGAAAACAATAAAAACAGTTAATAGTGACTTGAATCAAACTCAAAGACAACAAACTATAAAAAACTAGATAGTCGAATAATAATAGAAATGTCGATGAATATTTTGCTACCATCGATTCAACTATATAGAGTTGTTGCAATGCTCACGACGGGGGCAAGCGTTTGACCAGAGACGACCTAGAGACTGCTCTACAAGATTTCATCGCACCATCAGCGTACTCGACGAATGGCTTCACTGAGCCCTGATGTTGCCGATATCCATGAGCATAGGTAAGTATGCCAAAAGAGGGGAAGCACACGAGTCGGGTTTTAAAAATTTATAATTGTAAATATCACCCGAAATCCCTAAATATAACCGGAAAAACAGCCTGTAACTATTTTAGAGAACTTATCTACCTAACAATGCATCTACAACATTGCGGACATGAAGCCTTTATATCGAAACAACAGCAGAGGTGTCGCATATATTTAATTAAATAGATAAATGTATAGATGACAAGGGTTCATTTATTTTACTTAAAACTTCTAGAAAAGTAAACATTGATGTCAATTTGAAAGGTCATATTATTATTTAATCGTGGACACACGCTTGCCTGTCGTTAACTTTTATAAAAACCCGTCGGCTCTAAAAAGGGGAACACCGAAAAAAAGTAAACGTTAAACGAACGGTAACCGTCGCTGTACCGACGGATACATGTTATAATTGTGTATCGAACGACCGCTAATACATTGTAATTACACCATACACGGTCATTAATGCTGTGCTTTATAATTTAGTTTAATATACTACTAATAGAGAGATAGAGCCATGGGAACTTTGGTAAAGCACCGGCTTGCCAACCAACAGTTGCTCTTTTTCTATACCGGATTTTGTTGATCAACTTAAACATTTTTGGCCCATAGCTTAGACGTTAGACATTTATAGTACTTATATATAACACGTACATTTTATTGGTTAAATTTTATGACATGATATTATGCTCTTGTCGTAGAATTATTAAAAAAAGTGAAAAAATCCGTCTAATATGTATATCAGACTACAACCGCTCCTAAAGTTGGACCTTTTAGACACCGGGCCATGGCATTCATCCGGCAGGCCATCAGTTTTATTTTCCTGAATTACTTTGTCAATATTGGCCTAGAAAATTTACTCCAAAAAACATACAAGATAATTATAATCCCCCACACAGATACAGATATTCACACACAATCAATCCCAAGAAATTTCATCACGTAGACTCGACATTTAAATTATTAGGCTTCCGACTCAAAAAGTATATAATTATGCCCGACAAAAATATCATTAACACTAGACAATGATCGTCAGATTAAAATGAGGATGCTGTCATTATAATGATGTTTAATCATTAAATACGATCGGGTGGCGACGTCATATATAATTTATCATTAGTGTATCTCGGTGGAGATAGAATCTGTGAAATGTAATGGGTGTTGGTAGCGGCTACTGAAATATTCGATGCCTTGAGCGATTCGTGATTTGTGAGACGTTTTAATAATATCATGACCAGCTACACGACCGACGTGAGCAGAATTACGTCTTCCATTTAGTGTTTTGGTGTTATGCCTTTTCCACCTCATGTCAATTGTTTAACGTGATACTTGGGGTCGACATTTCGAGCGATGTCCAGTTTCGGAGTCATCTGGAAGGCAAAGCCAAGTTGGCGTCCAAAATGCTGGGAGTCCTCAACAGAGCGAAGCGGTACTTCACGCCTGGACAAAGGCTTTTGCTTTATAAAGCACAAGTCCGGCCTCGCGTGGAGTACTGTTCCCATCTCTGGGCCGGGGCCCCCCTAATACCAGCTTCTTCCATTTGACTCCATACAGAGGAGGGCCGTTCGGATTGTCGATAATCCCATTCTCACGGATCGTTTGGAACCTCTGGGTCTGCGGAGGGACTTCGGTTCCCTCTGTATTTTGTACCGTTGTTCCATGGGGAGTGCTCTGAGGAATTGTTCGAGATGATACCAACGTCTCGTTTTTACCAAAAAAAACCTGACCCAAAATAGAATCTTGAATCATTAAAATGAGGTCCCAAAAGTTTTGAAAGTGTACCTAGACCTACACTTTAAGACTATTCAGCTAAGCTTCGTCTATGACATTGACAAATGTCACAAAGTTGTCAACCGTGAGCACTCGTGAATCGCAACTTCACATTCTGTACAGATGAGTTCATGGCTACCACACTTATTTGGATGAGTTGCAGAAAAGTAAAGATATGTAATACATTGTCGAAGCTGTTGATTCTGCTCGCGAAGCTATGTCGAGTCCATGGACCGCTACCCAGAATAGCACGCCGCCCCGCACTACAGCGCAGACATTTTACATTAACAATTATAGTTTTTCGCAATTAACAAGGAATACTTGACAAGCCATAATGATGCTAAATGTGCATAACTAATAATAGCTATTTTAAAATCCATTTCGTTAAGAGCTAACTTAAACGATAACGTCGAACGTTCATCTATCATCATAATATCAATTTTATTATCTCAGTTTAATTATTTATTGATGATTTTAATATCAGCTGTTGATCTTACATAAAATTGTTGGATCGCTTTGATGTGCCGCCTTTATAATGGGCAGATAAACTAACATTAAAGTGTGTAGTAACTTTACATTTCGTAGTCGTCCAATGGAGCCCTGACGCCCGAACTCTACCCAACAGTATTCACTTACAAAGCGGCTTTGAGCGTACTGGACCGATCTTGTTGTGAGGATTTAACGTTGTAGAACAAACAAGCGGCCGGGGCCAGTCGGCGGCACGCTGCGACTCTAGTCACATCATAATGTGTCAGTGTTATGGTTTTTTTTTATGATTGAAAGATTACTGGTGGCCCGAAGGCCTTTCCAGTTTCACCAGGACAGGTGGGCGAGCAAAGGCTCAGCCAGGAGGGGTGGGATTTGCTAACAGCTGCCCAGTTATAGTAACGGGTACCTCGTAACTATTTAGTTTCGTAGAGCAATCTCGAGGTAGTATTTTTTCCAAGTAGGTTCCAGGATGCTCGTCAAAACTAGCGTCGCGTATAAACCTCCATCCTATTGGTGATTAACACTGTTCAGCCTCCCTGTTCCCCGAACACCAATAGTGACTTCAGTGCTTTGTAGGATGGCTTGGAAGATATGAGAATTATACCCAATTACTGTACGGAAAATAAAAATGCACACCAATAGGGAGCGCTAAATTAGACCGAAAAAGTGTTTTTAATTATGAAGTGTTCCCAAATACGGTAGTAAGTAAAGTAAATAAATTGTATGTTACGAAATAAAACACAGCAGATTTGAAAAGACGATTTGACGATACAGGTTCGGCGCGGAGCAGTGAGGTGGGTTTTAATTTCAAATCATCATTCGTAAAACATCAGGTAAATTTGAATGTTAATGTGAATATGCTGAAGGAACAAAAAATAAACTAATATTATTTAGTTGTATTGAATCACATGTTTCATTACGGTAAGTGGTCCCGGCGGTTGTTACTTTATAATATCCAATTAACGATAAGACACGCTCGAATTTCAATAGACGAAC
Source organism: Bombyx mandarina (assembly GCF_030267445.1). Classification (NCBI taxonomy): domain Eukaryota; kingdom Metazoa; phylum Arthropoda; class Insecta; order Lepidoptera; family Bombycidae; genus Bombyx; species Bombyx mandarina. The sequence continues at coordinate 19,635,639 of NC_143218.1, forward strand.
TGACAAGCCGAAAAATCATAATAAATGTTTTATATTTTATACGTTGGAAACTATTACTTGCGGACGTATTGTGGGCTAAGCTATGAGCGATGAACAGGAATATCCAAATCAGTTATGCACAAGCAAATACGTAAAGTAATGTCGCAAGGAGCATTTTTTCCGCATCTGCTCCTGCCTATAATTATTGATATTAATCTCGAACAACAGATATATATTTGACATTCCGAAATAATGTCATAAAAAATTAAATGACACCTCACAGATAACTTATATAAAATTAAAAAAAATAAGATTTTCGAGAATCGTTCCAAAAAGTAGGTTGAAATGCATAGGCATTGTTGTGTGGTCAACAATAACTCGAAAAGGTTTTATTTATTGAAACGTTTGGTTTAAAGATTGGAAAGTAGATAGAGCTTAAATAGACATTGGATCGCTTTCGCTTATGACTTAGGCGCACTCGCTGAAGTTCGTAGGTAGCCCGCACTCGGCGCGCATGATTGATATTAAATTCGTAACGAATTGTAAAGTGATTTTCTGACAGCCAATATTTATTAGAAAGAATTCACTTGGATGTGTTTTTCAATTTTTCCCATTATTACAACCGATGGTTAATTAATATTGCTATATTATCTTTGCAATTTCAATTTATTAATTCAAGAACATCAGTACAAATATTTTTTTAGGATATATGTCACGTTTTTAGTTTTTATAAATTGAAATGATTTATAATAGATATTACGTCACGTCAACGACAATCACAAGTAATGTTTTATCTTTTTTTATGTTATTGCTTAGATGTTAATATCATGTATATTATTATCTTATCGATTACTATACTGAGCTGGGCGGAGTACTGTCGTACTGGAGGAGTGTGACCCACGACGTACAGTACTGGGGAGGTAGGAAGCATCGGCTTGACGTGAAGCGAAATTAATGCAAACATACATTTTCATAAATAACATATTTTAAATAAACAAACATAAATAAGCATAATAATAAGCATTTTTAAGCAAACATAAATAACATATTTTTTTATCATTAATTGACCACGATCTCGTTCGTTTGCGCAATACACTAACTCTTATGCAAACAACCGTGAATGAAGTGTACCGCAATAAGTTCGCACGTTACCGAATGACCGTGCGGCTGTTGCGAAACCTGCAGTTTTATTTTCTTTATACCTCGAATAGAACTTTAAATTAATATTTTTATAATAAGGTACTTCGTTCCTATCCGATGTCCCACGACACCACACATTTTTTTTTATAAGTGACAAATCTGTTTATACAATACAACTGAGACTCTAGCCTCTATCGTCATGTCACGTGGATCTGTGTCTGTGGGCCCCGGCACCGAACACTTCAATAAACGTACAACTCGTTCACCCATCCAGAGAAATCAAAACGAGTTTGTTGTTCAAATGTTTTAATTCCGTATCAGTTATACACATATCTAGTTAATAGTATAAGTAAGTACATCTTTGAATGAGTAAGAAAGTATATAAGTATTATCTATGTACAGATTCATTACGACCTGTGCATACTCTGCTTGACTGCCTTTTTGTATTACATATTAATATTATTTAAAAAGTCACACAAGTGTCGCCCCGCTAAAGTGTCCTTTCTTGATAAATGTCAGCATAATAATATGTATATCGACCTTTATCTGGATCTACTAATATGTATATGTAATATATCTGAATCATAATCTCGACTCCGTTCGTTTCGTTGATAATGTAAAGTTTTTTTTTTTTTTTTTTGTTGCCCTTGTAGGCAGACGAGCATACGGCCCACCTGATGGTGAGTGGTTACCGTCGCCCATGGACTTCAGCAATGCCAGGGGCAGAGCCAAACCGCTGCCTACCGTTTAATACTCTCCATAAGTCTCGTTTGAAGAAGGACATGTCATAGCGCTCGGGAAACACCGTGGAGGGGAGCTCATTCCATAGCCGGATGGTACGTGGCAAAAAAGACCTCTGGAAACGCACTGTGGATGACCGCAGTGGCTCCAGGTAGTATGGATGAACTCTACTCCGGTGGCGGGCGGTGCGATGGTAAAAACGAGATGCCGGTATCATCTCGAACAATTCCTCAGAGCACTCCCCATGGAACATACGGTACAAAATACAGAGGGAACCGAAGTCCCTCTGCAGACCCAGAGGCTCCAAACGATCCGTGAGAATGGGATTATCGACAATCCGAACGGCCCTCCTCTGTATGGAGTCAAATGGAAGAAGCTGGTATTTGGGAGCCCCGGCCCAGAGATGGGAGCAGTACTCCACGCGAGGCCGGACTTGTGCTTTATAAAGCAAAAGCCTTTGTCCAGGCGTGAAGTACCGCTTCGCTCTGTTGAGGACTCCCAGCATTTTGGACGCCAACTTGGCTTTGCCTTCCAAATGACTCCGAAACTGGACATCGCTCGAAATGTCGACCCCAAGTATCCCAATACTCTCGGAAGGTTGCAGGGATACTCCTTGGAATTGCGGCGCCATGACAAAGGGGTCCTTCTTCGCAGTGAACGCGCAAACTTGTGTCTTTAACGGGTTGAATTGAACCAAGTTCAATTCAACCCATTTGGAAAACTCTAAGTGATTGTTCATGTAATGAGGACAGTCTTGTGGCCTCAATTGTCGTTACAATAAATTCAATTTCAATTGTTATCCATTAAAAGGAAACTTTGATAAACTACTAGTTTTAAGAACAAATAAATCTATTTGAATACTGGTTAATTGACGTTATTACCAAAACGTAATTGCTATGAATAGAGTCGTGTTGTTGCTAAGCAGCGGCCGCGGGTGAACGCTACTCGTCTTCTGCGCCTCGAGCCATACTTTCGAACTTAAACTCCTTTTAATTTTAAAATGACTTACGGCATATTAATTGTACGTAAGTAGTTATGTCCGCCCGTGACTTGTTATTTATAGTTTTTTGTGTGAGAAAGAAGAAAGGTGTAATATTTTTCTGTGTTGAGCTCTAGATATTTCTGTATCACACCAAGTAAGCAAGAATATTGATCAGTCGTGCTATGTCCTCTAGCTACTCTATTAAGTATAAGGCTAATATTAAGCTGCTAGGCTTGTCGACCAGCACTCCGTTGAACCATGAGGCACAGCTTTATTTATTTCCAAAGGTAAAATAACTTGAAGATAATCCGTAATTCCAGGAGGATACAGGGACAGTTTGAAAACATCGTACTTACCTTCCACATCTCCCCGCTATCAATAAAAACACAAAGAACCAACTTAAACTGAAATAGACTTACAAATTATTCAACTCTACGATAATAATCAAAATTATGATCCAATTACTTTGAAATGATAAAAGTGACGTCGAGTAGAATAAAAGTGATTTTGTGGGCAGAAGTGAAATAATCTAATTAAATATCTAAATCGGGCGAGGCTCGATGGGCACCGTTATCTCGGACTGAATATCTAGCGTTACTGTGGGCTGTGGCGCGCTCAGAGCAGAGCTAATGCAGAGGCGACACTTACGAGCGACGTGATGGCGAATACGATGCTGTCAAGCTCAAACAGGGTTCGTCGTGTCGTCGAAGAGTTTTCATGATTGTCAGCTTATCGAGAAGATATTAACATTATTAATGACAAGAACGATGTTTGGGCGATAATTACATAGTTGCTTAGGTAAGCAGCTATTAGGTGATATTTTGTACAAATATTGTCGCACAGATATGTACCGTCCTGCCTATTTCTGCCACGATATAATTTTGCGTTCTAGTTGGAAAACCATCATCCATCATCCATCATCAGTCAACATCTACTATTGAACTAAGACTTCTATCTCATATCTCGAGTTGGAGACAATATACATATTTGTTGGGTTACATAACCACTCAATACCTCGTTAAGCCACGTGCGCAATAATAAATAAAAATACGCTATCTCTCTTCGCTCCGCTCACGACTGTGACAGCGCACTAGGTTGGCATGGAGTAACCTTTAACAAACTTTAGATAACGCTTTACTTATGGTGTGCTTATGGTGTCGATTAATGACCTCAACTGTGCACCGGTATTTTTATGGGACGTACTTTTGTGTATCTGTATGTACGAGTGTATGTATATAGTTGGCCCATTGCTCTCGAACGCTGTGTCGTAATATACGCGTTCGTACATTTTACATTTTGTGTGTGTATTTGTAATATTGAGAGCTTGAGACTTTGATCTCATATCACAAACTAGATGGTGGCTTCACATGGTGATGCGGAACGTTTTTCAGACGAAGTTTGTGAAGAGCGAGTGCTCTGACCGCTACGTACCGCCGAGGACTATGTCTGCTGCGGAGTAGGGGCAAAACCCCACATAGATTGCATTACTGAAGTTCATAAGCGAAGATGATCACTCATCATAAGGTGGGCAGTATGCTCATGTTGTTTGATAGTCTCTCATTCTGGAAGCGACCTCTAATATACATTAGTTACTGTGAAACAACTTCAACTTCGTCGAATTAGGCCGTAGCCGTAAAGTTAATCTAGTCTAGAATAGTCGTTATACACATATTTCGGAAAGTTAAAAAATAATAGTAGGTCTTCAGAATATAATAATAAAATGATTCTAGAATTAAAATGAGTAAAACATTGGAGACATTGTCGAACAGTGCATAGGATGAGTTCAGATCCAACAATTATTGTAATTCCAAAATAAATAGAAATCAAATACAGGAATGACCTGTATTTACATATTACACTTGATTGAGTGAGAGGTCAGTGCGAGAGGTGATCGCCCTCGGTCTCCCGACCCGACCCCACAATAAACCCACAAATTCCATTACCTCCTGATAAGGCACGATAAATTTGTAGTATTGAACTCAGAGCCGTAAATCTCCCATACTCTTAATAATACAAAAGCCGATGTTTACTTTCTCAATGACAAATTGTCGTGAAGCTAATTTCGATTCTATACAACTTGAGATTAGGAGTTTAAATATTATTAATTTCATATTATACATATGTTTTGTTTAACGGTTAAAAAAAGCTTTACAATTCAAATTCTCATTTGCTTAAACAGTCAGTCAGATCAGTCTAAATCTGTTTTCTATTATCTATTTCTTTAATCAATTATATTTTTGTTTTTAAATCCATCAATTTCAATATACATATAATAAAATCTAGGAAATCAATATTCTGCAGTTTGCCCAGTAGTCTGTTCATTGAAGGAAAGTAATAAAAATAGGAATGCTTAATTAAACTAAGTTAAAACTAAATGACAGTAATAGAAAATAAACCAGCGGTTTTGGGTATTATTTTTTGCCTTACAGAGTTACAGAGTTTCGTTAGGTTTGTGTTGTTATAATTTTTATAGGAAACAATAATTTTAAGAAAGATGTAGTCGTCGTGGCCTAACGGATAAGACGTCCGGTGCATTCGTGTTGAGCGATGCACCGGTGTTCGAATCCCGCAGGCGGGTACCAATTTTTCAAATGAAATACGTACTCAACAAATGTTCACGATTGACTTCCACGGTGAAGGAATAACATCGTGTAATAAAAATGAAACCCGCAAAATTATAATTTGCGTAATTACTGGTGGTAGGACCTCTTGTGAGTCCGCGCGGGTGGGTACCACCACCCTGCCTATTTCTGCCGTGAAGCAGTAATGCGTTTCGGTTTGAAGGGTGGGGCAGCCGTCGTTACTATACTTGAGACCTTAGAACTTGTATCTCAAGGTGGGTGGCGCATTTACGTTGTGGATGTCTATGGGCTCCAGTAACCACTTAACATCAGGTGGGCTGTGAGCTCGTCCACCCATCTAAGCAATAAAAAAAAAAAAAAAAAAAAAAAAAGATTAACTGACTTTCTGTCACGTTTTTACCTTGAGGCCACGAAACCGATTGTGGGGCGCCTCCCAGAGCACTCTCTGTAGCGCCGTCGATTTACTGGCAGAGAATTCGTTAGACACTTGGTCCACCACTGTACTTTTGTGTATAAAAATAATGAAATAAAAAACAGCATGGAAACAGTTTGAACTTTGAGAAAAAATACAATCTACATTTGATTCCAGTGCTCGAGTACGCTATATAAGCGTAGTAGACACGGATAAAACTGCGGGTGGCAAGCTAGTACAGAATAAGAAATTTAAGCTATTATTAATTGTTGGTGCTGCTGGTAGATAATAAAGAAGTTATTTAGTAAGTAATGTGTAATTGAAAGAGATATTTTACTACTTTAAAATTTATGTTATTTCTTGATAAAGCACATGAAATAAGTAATATTATTGTTTCTTGGTATATTAAATTAGGCAAAATACCAAAACTAGGTCTCTATAAGCTTAAATGAAAAAATACGCATTTTTCTGCTTTTGGGCTGTGTACATTTCCCATAGTGTCACTCGACCAGTCTACAATGACCTAACAATAAAAATGGCCACCACAAGTGTATTACGAAATAAAAGGTCCGTGACACAAGTCACTGACGCACGCGATAATAGATTTTATCGTAATCGGTATTATATCGATAATGTTATACGATTTCTCGATTTATTATTGTGATTCAAGATTACAGTTACTCTGTGGAGATACTAATGTATTCGATTTTGGGAATGTTATTAATTTGGTAATGTGGTTTTAGAATCGATTAGATACGTCTTTGTTATCGTATGCCGCATCTGTCGATAATGCGTTTGGAGAAACTGAAAATAAAATTTGAGTTTTTATTAACTCAATGATTACTTTAAGCCTTAAATATTGTTTGTGCGTACATGTGTACTTCATCATATTGTTTTTTTTTGTAATCTTGTTTTATGAATAGGTATTTTATACTTCAACTTATTTGGAGAAAATCTAGAATTGTTACGAATTTCAAATAATACAAAGAACACTCACTTTATCGCTTCTTCGCTTCTAATAACGAATTCAGAGACGAATAGAGTTCTTAATTATTCTACATACCTACATCGTTATTATTATTTTTTTATATAGAGAAATGAAATTCCCAAACATAAATATTGTACTTTTCATTTATTCGCATCCGTCACAATAATATGTATCGCTGTGAATTATGACTTGTACCACATAGCTACAGATATTTTATCGACTCGTGCCGGTCGCAGATAAAACGTATATAAATATAAAATGTGAAGGCATAAAGGAGCTGAATTAATTAACAGAGTTCTGTTGGTCGCGCTCCACCATTTCACTGACACACGACAAATTCTTTAATGTTATCTGCTTATACAATACGGAACCAAGAATACAACTACGGTAAAAAAATAATTATATCACTGTGAATGAAATTAATTTTAATTATAAATAAAAATAACTTAATCATTGATAAACGATTTTTGAGTAAAAAAAATTGTAACCGACTCTGCATGTTAAAAATATGTTACACGATAATTTTGTTTACATCTGGAATAACACACGCCTGTAAGCACTTCTGATGATTGATTGATAGACCTGTATTTTATTGTATAAATTATAACTATACAAGCAACAGTAATTTTAAATACATATGTAACATGTATATATCTTTTTTATGAAATTAATGATAGATCGCCTTTATCTGACAATATACGTTTGCACAAAACCCGCGACATCTTACAGTTACCCTATTTTTAGAATTTAAAATTCCAAATTTATATTATATTTATAAAACAATAAATTTTGTACACCCAAATTAAATACATATACATACGTTTAGTTTACAAAATAAGAATACTACACAATGCTAGTACACACAGGAAGGCAATACCCTCCGTATGTATAGTAAGTGATATTAAGAAACCTTAGATCTGTAAATTACTAACTACTCTTTCAAGAAAGGACCGGGAAAAGTTCAATGATATGTAATCATGATTCAATGATCACACTTGATAACAATATTCTCGTTGACCGATTTCAGCCACGGCGACCACCTCAACTCCGTTTCTAATTGCCTCGGTGTGCTCGTGTGTGGCTAACATAGCCACTGATGCTATTCCTAAACTGTAGTGCACATTGCGGATAGGTGAGTCCAGCAATATAATAGTTGTTAGAGATAACACAAGGCGGGCGTACTCTCAGTTCATTGCGTCGAAATCTATTTCAGAGGAGCGTTTCCCCTCAAGTTTTTTTACTTTGGTTTTCACCAAAGATTTCCATTTCCGTCGTCAATCGGCTGTTTGCTCCCATTCAGAAGGCTCAATGTCGCACTTCTTTATGTGATTAAGCACATCTTGTCAGTGTCTTTTGACCGTTGATATTTAAGCACATCACTTTTGTCTTTCTCACACTAATCTTCGGATCAAAACTACAGCAGGATTTGTGAAAAGCGGTCATAAGTTACTGCAAGCATTCTGGGAAATAGGTCACGAAGCATAAATCATATGCATAGATAATCTTTCTGATCAGTGCGTGAGACACATTCGTACGAGTCTTGAGTATGGGTACATTAAAAAGTTTACCATCATTTCGGAAATGGATACGGATTCCTTCAGGGGCTGTCTATAATAGTTCCTAGCTAACTTTTTTTTTATTTTATTTTATTGCTTAGATGGGTGGACGAGCTCACAGCCCACCTGGTGTTAAGTGGTTACTGGAGCCCATAGACATCCACAACGTAAATGCGCCACCCACCTTGAGATACAACTTCTAAAGTTTCCCGTATAGTTACAACGGCTGCCCCACCCTTCAAACCGAAACGCATTACTGCTTCACGGCAGAAATAGGCAGGGTGGTGGTACCCACCCGCGCGGACTCACAAGAGGTCCTAACTAACTAAATTAAATATACTTTATTTTAATACAACGAATGAATGTTTGGTGTGCACGGTATGACAGCGTCCCTCCCACGCGCCGCGCTCTCGTCACACTCGCGTTCATTATGTTTATGGCTGTTTATTCTCTGGTGCGCCGACATCAGTCCGGAGCACACGGATGGCAACATTTAGGTTATTCTACTAATTTGCATTTATCAGCAATAAAAGCTTACTACGGATCACCCGTTGATGATATCACCGTATCAACATGATTTTTTGACAGCTGATTTAATTAGTTTCACTGGAATAAAATAAAATATCGAATCGATTTACGGCCCACCTGGTAGTAAATAGTTACCGCTGCGCACAAACGCCTCGAAAACGACTCTGAACTTATGTGGGCTGATAGAAAATCAAGAACCACAACCGTACCGTAGCAATACAAACTCTTAATCATCTACAGCAATAAGGCTTCGAGGTGCTTGGAGTTACCAATTGTCTCTTTTAAAATAATACTTAAAGTATTTTAGGGTGTATAGCGGTGTCCCAATCTTGCAGTAGTCCATGGGCGAAAATGAATGTGACTTTATTTGAGTTTCAGTTTTTGTTTATTTACTGCATCGCATTACTTATTGCTCACGACCTATCTGATGCTAAGTGGTTCCCGGAACCTATATCCATACATTAGGTGCATTTTGTGTAGTATCTTTCGTATCGCTTTAATCGCTCAAAAGGCCTGGCCTCGCGTCACCGTGAGTGCGCAACACTAACATTTCAACCGAATTAGATAAATGAAAGTATCGACTATAAACCAACAAAGCCACACTTTAAATACCTGAATCGATCATACAATAAAGACGTACTACGAGTACTACAACACATTGTCTGGTGTCGGTGCTGGCGGCTGACGACAGATCCGTCGTTCCGTGGGTACAGTGACACGTACGAGCACGACACTGCTGCGTCTCATTACATATCAGAACTTCTTGTTTTTTCCTACCTATGCTGATAGCCTTGAGAGGCTATTTCAGCGTAGCCCTAGTAGGTGAGCTCACGGGGTTCAAACCTTGCCTAGGACGTTGCTAACACGAACCCTAGCAAGAGCCGTGCTGCGCAGAATCTACCACCGGATCGCAAACGCGACACACTGAGAAGATCCGGCGAGAAACTCAGTGGCCTGTGTCTGTGAGTTAATTTACTCGTCTAGCCCGAGGTATGTACCTAAAAGCACCGTTAGTGGATCGGGAGGAACCAAAATGACGTGTTTTGGGCTACCCGACCCGGACGACAAAACTGTCATAGTTTCAATTTAGGAGCGTATTTTAATCCTACAATTTTAGCGACTAGTAACATAGTTTTGTGCCACAATTTCAGACTATCAGTGCTATATTTTTAATAAAATTGTATAATTTTTCATTTTTGCAGAACTGTATTATCTTTATAAAGGTCTAATACCGAAGCTGTCTAGTATTGGCATTAACATCTAGTCGCAACTGTAATGTTGGTTACGCTATGAATAGTTAAATATTTCGTTTTACGCCGGAAACTGGAAACACGGGGCTTGTAATGATTATTAAAATTTATTTGCGAACTGTTCGTTTTCACGCGAGGCCAAACATTGTAAGCTTTCCACATGTGATGCCAAAAATTGTATCAAAATAACATATTTAGAATAAAAGAGCATGCTAGCTCACGGTACGAATGCTTATGCCATCAAATCTGAATCGCAACTGACTGAGAAGATCCGGTAAGAGATTTAGCGACTTGTGGTTTGGCTACTGCCGCTTGGGGGTTGCTGCTGCTTGAGCCAGGATAAGGGCTGTAGTTATCAGCAACGATAAGGAAGTAGTCGTATCGTCTCGCTGACCTGAGTAGCGTTCTGAAGTGGTCCTACGTGGATCCTACGTGCGGGACGGGCCTGCCACATGCGCATTAGTCATGACATGCGATTTTTTTTAAAGTGTCGCTTTACCACGAAGGGACAGTTTAGTAGGTAACGCATATTCATGTGAAACCCGAAGGTTATGGTCATCCAAGATGACTCCCAAGTAGTTGAGTTCCTGACCCAGGCTGCAACTTGTCGAAGAGTGGAATCGGCCGGGAGGAGGTGATATCCCTGTGGCTCAAACGAAAGGAAATTCCTCTCGATCCTCTCTTTGGAAGATCACCGTCATTCTTTTTGGTGGGTTAACTTTGATGACTTAGTATGATATAATGTCACAACATTCACCGAATTACAATCGTTATTTTCTTTGCATTTCTCTTATTAAATGTAAAACTGACAAGGGACACTTAAAACATTTTATAACTCGATACTACCTCTACGATATGTACTCTACATAATTATGTTAATACCAATTCGTATCTAAAATCTATGAGAATCAAAGAGTCGATTCACTTTTGTGTATACAGAGAGCCTAGCCAGGTTAATGACTCGGTTTAACTGTTTTAGAACATAAAACACAGGTCACGATAAGATTACAAATTTAATTAAGAACTGAACCGTATTATTAAACAAAATATGGATTAGTTTAAAAATCGTTTTTTTATTTTGCAATTCAATAAAGTCCGCCTTCGAAATATTAATTGAAGTCATTAATTTTATTAAATTAAATGGTCATTGAACTTCACGTTATAAATATTAAATTAGTAATTAAAATATAGGATATTTTGTTAATTAATATGCTCTTTGTTTGATCTTAGATTATGTATGTTGAGTGACATAATTTTAAGTTGTTTTAGTGGTGCGCATACCCAATGTCTGTTCAATAACTAACAAACCGCATAAACGCAATGCAATGCAATGGTACACTGTGACACAGAAGAGTTTTCGCACGCTAAACGATTCCTTTGAAGTGTGTAATAAAAACAACTCGTCAAAAACGGATATATTCAAATTCCCACACGTCATTAATATAAATGTTTTGACATGAGCGGTGCAGGTGATTCGTCACTGTGTGGCTTGTGTGGCTCGTGTGGCTCAGTTCTTACTGAAGCTCTGTCGCTTCGCTAGTTGTTCGCCCGTCAATGCTCAGAGTCATTGCAATTTAAATATTTATAAAAAGAGAGAGCTAATTAGATATCTACTGTAAATATGTTTATACCATTATTTAGGTGTGATAAATACAGGATTAAATTATAAATATATCCATGTCAATACTCATACTCCGTGTCAATCCCTACAACGACAAGATAAAAAATGCAATTTTCAGGTTAATATGTAATATTGTTTGATATTCGTTACCAAGTAACAAAGAAACTTTAAAGTCTAGATTTCATTTTAAATAGTCACAGTAGGAAATCATACAACACAAGCTCTTCGGGCCCCCGCGTGTGTGCCTCTATTGTTCAAACACGAGGCTAGTACAGTAGATAGTGCGAGAGTGGGTTAGAAATAATGCGTAGCTTCCTGAGTGTATCGTTTTTCTGCTCTAGTGCGAATAAACTCACACTAACTGTTATTTTACTCAGAAACGTTTGATCTAAAGCCGGCGCAGGACTTCACAGAAACACACAAAATAAGGAAATACAAAACTAAAACGTCACTTAGAGATCTGTATTGAGATCAATTTGACGTTGACTAACAGTTTCGAGAGCTCGTGAGTCATCGTAGATGTTGATTCCGGTAGTATACCTGATTTGTTTCCACTCTGCGGGCTGTACGTTGTACTTTTCCTTACCTCTTCGCTGGTAGCCTAAGGGGCTATTCCAGGGTAGGTGAGCTTACGGGCTCAACCTGAAATAATTTGCTAGCACTAGCCCTAGCAAAAACAGTGCTTCGCAGAATCTACCACCGGATTGGAAACACGACCCACTGAGAAGATCCGGCGAGAAACTCAGTGGGCTGTGTCTATGGGTTAGTTCGTTAGGACGGCGACCGGTGCTTGAGAGGCCTAAAAGCACCGAGAATGAATCCCGGGGATTTGTACGTGAGCACACGCGGGTAGGTATCACTATACTAACCGTTTTTACCACGAGTCGGTAACGGATTCCGGTTTGAGAAGTGGACATCGTCAGCCTGTATCTCTCCACTGCTGGATGTAGGCCTTTCCCATTGTCCGCCACAATAAACGGTCCTCCGCCTTCCGCACCAAGTCTTTTCCAGCATATCGCCGTAAATCATCAGTCCACCGGGCAGGGCGCTCCCAACGCTGCGCTTAGAATTGAAGTGGAAATGAGAAGTGGACACCAGTTTTTTAATATAATTGAAACTAAGACTTCATGTCTCAAGGTGGGTAGCGGTCCCAGCAGTGTATTGTCTATGGAACCCGCCCATTAGTAAGCATTTAACAATAGTTGGGCCGTGAGCTCGTCTGGAGACCGTCGGTAAAGCAAAGCAGTTAAGATTTTGGGTCTCGCCTCAAGTGGATAACTGATAATTTATCTATTCCGTGGACGGAACTAATATTGTTTATTTTAAAAAACTTATGTTAACAACTTATGTTCTTTTGATGAGTTAGTTCAACGATGGCAGTCCGTTATTATTGTCAATGGCATGGCCGTCGTTTTTAAATACACTTTTTTGTCCATCAGCTCAAGCTAATAAAATTTCCCCCAAATGAGTTCACGACCTATTTGCTAAGCCACCTGCTTTGAATAAACAACAGGTTTCCAAAATCCGCTCATCATAATTCATAAAAAAACATTCAATTCATAAAACCACACACATATTAACATGAAGCAGTGAATTTTCACATAAATTCTGACACATTCCTCGCGGAACACCACGCCCTGATAGCGATCTCACAAAAATACTATAATAAACCTCTACGTTGCGAGCACACGTGTGATGGTCGGGGGTCAGGCCCGTGGGCGGGGGTCATGCGCCGACGGATTCTAGCAACCTACTTACTGTACATCTATGTATGTACTAATCGCAATTCATTAGTATTGTGACAAATACACTGTGGTGCGGTGGACGACTTCGAGCAAACGCGTCGTCACTGCCTGCGTCTATTCGTTGCTGTACAGCAGAAAGGACTGGAAGCGGCAATATTGTCTGTCTGTAATAAGCATTTGCTTTAATCATGTTCTTTGTTTTAAACAAATGTTATTCGAGCATCAGAATTTACAATTGCTCTATGAGGAAAAAGAACAAGTTGTTTAAAAAAACTTTCTATTCCTTTATGCATTCTACTTTCCAGCTATTCCTTCAGTCGTGATATCCACTCATCTTCTTTAATTGGCGGTCCTAATATAGATTGAATAAATTGCGGTCTGTTTGTCTATCAGTTTCCAGTTTATAGCGGCTAAATTTATTTAGTTGTATTTTCTGAGAACACGTAAAGGTTAATAGATTAATAGATAAATTTTTATACTCAATTTGAGCTTTTATTTAGTATTTATTTCGTTCAAATCTATCGAAAAAAGAACCAATTTAAAAATACTTATACAGACACGGGCACACGATCGTAAAAAAAAACTTGTATAAAAATATGCCTCATAAAATCGAATTCCCATATGCATCTAAATTAGATTAGAAATGCGGCGAATCTTTGATTTGATTCATTAACCACTAAGTAGCTTATCAGATTCTCGATCTATCGTTATACATATTATACTCTTGTATAACGCTAACTCGGAATTCCTCGAGTTTTCTTTTACATTTCACAGCGTATTCTCCCTATTCTAGGAATGTTATAAATTTTGAAGACCACTGCTAAACACCAAAACTTGGGAGTGTTTTACTAAAAAGTACTAACTCTTATTTTTATTGTTATATCATTTGAAAATACCGTGTGACTTCTGGCACAAGAACCACTTCGGATGGTGCCGCGTCCCGCCGCCGATCTGGGCCGCATATACAGCGCGTTTATCTTCTTATGTCAGTCTCGCACCTCTCTGGAGTGCTTCAATGAATATTCAAATAAACATAATAAATTACATGTGCACAGCGAGTACAGACACACCAGAACATTACTATCTGTAAACGTCCATCTTGTTACGCAATCGTGTAATAAATTTTATGTAATCACTTGAAATAATCAGATTCCATACATTAGTACAGAGAGCGGACCGGAGCTTGTGCAATTGTCGTTTTGGACTCGTTACATATAGGTAGGGCTTGCAAAAACTGAGCCCTGCATAAATGGATCTCTAAGCCGAATATTGCCTCAGTCGTATTCTGCACACACACCTCAGAGTCACAGATTCAAAACTAGAAATGCTGGTTTATAGGGCATGCTTGGCAGAAGGTTCATTAAACAACAAGACAGACCATAATCGTTAAGGGTATATGAAGTTAAAGCTCTCGTGTGATGTTCAAACTGGCGATGACAGAGTCCAAAATTTTATATGTCAAGAACTAGCCGAGGGACGCGAAACGTACTTTTTTATTGCCCTTGTAGGTAGACGAGCATACCTACTCCCTATCTGATGGTGAGTGATCACCGTTGTTCATAGACGTCAGTGATTCCAAGGACACAGCCAAACTGCCGCCTACCATTACGTACATATGTATGTATGCATATATGTAAATCTCTTTGCGACAAAATTTTAACACCACAGCTTCTCGGCTCTCCTCTCTTTATACTAAAATTATCAAAAGAATCAGTGAGATCAATAATTTTACAGATTGTTTGTCCTTTGGACAGAAAATCCGGCAAAATTAATTTGTCACTATGTGGAATGTCTATTACTGTTTGTTTAGGTGGGCCGTTTTATCTAAAACTCAGTCAAAGCTGAATCAGTAAATTCTGATTTGTATCTATTTGTATAATAGTTCATTTTTGCTGTACTTTAATTGCTAAAAACTTGATACTAGCTGAGGAATGAGACTTCCGGTAATTGGAGTGACATGTTATCACACTAAAGATTCAATGTAAATAAATAAATATACAAATGTATTTTTTTTTATCATAGCTGACAAACACTATTGTAGTACATTGGGTGTGGTAAGCGGATAGCGAGACCTCATATACACCACACACCACCGCTATTATCAAAAATTGGTGCATTTTCCGGAATTTATATTTTATGATACGATATTTTCCCTTTATCGTACGAGGCGTTAACTGACATAAAGTAAGCTTTTAAACAAAGCTGCCCTGCCCAGCTGGAGGACCGCTTGGCACCGAGTGCGCCGGACTCATCACAACATCGGCTTCACTGGGTGTACAGTGTGACCACCAGAGTCGCTATGTATCTTACCTATCTCTCTCGTAGCGTAGTCATGAATAACAAGCAAGAAAACGGCCCAGCTACTATTAGCTAACTATCTTTATATGTGCATTGAAGAGAACTAGAAGCGGAGTAGCGCATCATAAAGTAGAAATTACAGTAATGATGTAGGTAGTTAAACAAATAAAGGTATGTAGGCTGTGGCGAGCGACGCTACCAGGCGCACGCACCGCCCGCGGCTGTCGGTTATCATTTAACTTGGGGACGCAGCTCTGTCACGAGACTAGCGATAAGCGATTATGTTCATTCAAAACTTAATTTGAATAAATTGAAGTAACTTCAATGAGCAGACTGCACGTTCACCTTATGTACTTAAAATAATTGTAACTTTAATAGCTTTAAACGTTATGAGCCACTTCGTTCATCTCACACACTGATTTACTTAATAAAATTACTTGAATAGAAACATAAGTAAAAATATTGTGTGGGATACTATATTTATGTATGTTAAACCATTTCTTACTGCTACAGTTTTTATGAATTATACATTGTCTTATTTAATTCTGTTGTTGTCTTATTAAAAAAAGATAAAAAATGCTTTCTATTAATTAGCATTTTTGAATAAGAATATTTTTATTAATACTGTTTGGAATTCTAATCCGCTTTCCGTGTCTCTCATCACCGGAACGTTAGTGTGAGCGCTCGATAGCGGATCACAGCGTGAGAACGAGCCGCGACCTCAACACTTGCACTCGTACCCCGCTATCGATCGTGCGCTATTGTCTCACCTACAGACTGATAACATTCACTAAACTTGCTGTATCTATGACGCTTACAGTAAATTAGGACACACGTAAGTTGATTCTTAACTAATAAATTTTCAAATAAAGCATATCATAGCCGGAAGTATTTTGGCTGTGTCAATTTCTTTCAAAGTCAGACTTAATTCGTAATATTAAGACGTAATTTTATTCGTTCGTAATATTCCACAAGCTAATGGTGTATACCTTATAGTGAGTGACAACAAACGCTCATTAAAGCCATGTCAAGGGCACAGCTGCGACACTGCCAGACGCGGAGGACTCTTTTTTTAAATCTCTGGGTATCATAAAAAAGTGCTTATTTACTAATATCACAATTCAATATATTCTTCACTCTTGGTTCCTTCTAATTATAATTGAATGAGTGATTGGTAATAGTAAAGTGACGTGCCGTAGCCCGCACAGTAATCCACACGAACCTTCCGTTCCACGCTTATAAATTCTCGGCCCAGAAGCGAACTATCATTAAAGAAATTTATTATGATCGGTTTATAAATTACGAAAAAATTGTAATAATCAACGATAAATCTCGCCTAATCTCAATAAAGCGCGTCACCAGAGAGCCAGCGAGCCAGTGTCGCTCCGTGGGAACCGTCGCCCACACTACTTCATATAAATTCTATACATTTGTCATTCTCTTGTGTTTGTAAAGATTTGCCGAGAGATTGTATCCCATTCATATTTCACTTTGGAAACTTTTTACATATTATATTTTAAGTGTAATATTTATGTGCTTGCCTCGCTTGAGGTCAGGTTGCTTTCAATGTTTTTAGCCTTTAAAATATTAGTACCGTATCATGTTTTATATCCGTAAAGTTCACGAATAGCTATGAATTCAAAACCGAGTCAACGTCGAAAGACTAAAGTTAACGTATATTTTAGCAAAATTAATAAGATAGATTAAAAAAATACCTTTGAAGCTTAACCAGCGCGATTATTTAAGATCGTCGCAAGCCGCTATACTAACATTCGCTATAAGCGGATAGAAGCGCGCTTATAACGCAAGCTCATCGTAATAGTCCCTAACTATTTGTACCGGCGCTGGTCGCGCTGGAACAGACACCTCATTGATTATGCGAGCTGCGAGCCGGATTAAAGGCGAGCCATAAATAAGCCGCAACGAGCCGATCAAGAATCTTATTAAATTTAATGAATCGAAACGAACACCCCGTGTAATTAAACAGGCTGTTTTACTTCAGTTTCATGTCTTTGTGTACCTGAGTGACCGAGTGTCGGTGCTCACATTGTTCAACGCTCGTTTTAAATATTATATGGATTAATGTCTCATTTTCTTACTATTTATTATGTAATTAAAATTTTCATTATCTGCACTTGCGCCCGTACATATGTGTGAATACCCTTTGAGATCGGTCCCACTAATCACACTATAATCTATTTGTTTTAAATAGGCTCCAGTTTGTCAATTTTGAAAGTTGTTTAACGTTACATAAATATATTATGTTAATAATGTTCATTGACGCACGGCGTCTGTGCAGGGTGCACTAACGGCTTCAAAGGAACAATTTCGGAAAGCGAAGGCGATGAATTTTTAATTTGGTATTGGTAAAAATGTAATTTATTTTATTAGTGTATTCTGGAATGCACTCCGTTCATAAATATCCAAAACTCATTCCGTTTCTGTTTAACGCAGCAAATGAATAATGATTTAAAATTGTTTAGTTTTTGGGATCAGTTCACTTAAATTGAAACGGCATTACTCAAGCAATGGAGCAATGTTCATAGACCTTAAATCGCAGCAAATACTTACACCTACATATACATATTATTATGTACTATTTACATTTTATGAATTTAATAAAATCCGATCCACCCATTAAGGCGCTACTAAACGTAAACATTTATCTTCGTCTCCTCACAAGATGCAAACTCTTCAGCTAGCTTACCATATAAGTGCAAATACACAGAAATTAAGGACGATTATAGAATTAATCTCATTCTCAAAGCATTAGCGTCGTCCGCTGAATGCGTTCTCCTGGTGACTGCTGACTGGACGATTGACACTGAAAGGCTCCACATTAAGACGTTCCTGCGGGGTCGCGTCACGTGTCGCGTCACGAGTCGCGTCACGCGTCGCCTGTGAGTTATGTGACGCGCCCGTTCCACTCATTAAGCAATTTTGATGTCACTCGTTTGCATGTAAGAGACAGAACGTGCTCGAATTGTTTTAATGCTGTTGAACTATTCGCTAGAGTTCAGCGAATGGAAGATTAGCTTTTACTATTAATTGAGAATCTCATGAGCTTTTTAAAGTTTTGTATTAACTATGAGCTATGAGTGGTGGTGACCATTCACCATTAAGTGACTGTATCCTGCGACATGCCCTGCAGCTAAGTGTAGTAAACTGACAACAGCAGTACAAAGATGAAATAAGAGATATAATTTTGCTTTAAGTTTAATACCCTGAGTGTTGTGTTGGAGCTCGCCTTTCTACCAAAGATTGGAGCAGACCGTACCATAACTAGTACACACGGAGCTTACACCAAATCACCTAACTATGTAACGCATGTTCCGGATCAACTTCCACGATTTAAAAGGATTCAATTATATTACACATGACATGACAGCAGGCACGCGTTACGTTGTGTCTTCCACCTGACATTCCTAATCTAGTATATATGTACGTGTAAAGTTGTCGCACAAAAACAAGTATCGTGAGTCCCGTTACAGTTCGGCTCTATAACAATGGACATGAATTCATTTTTGGCGCATCTAAGTCTGATCTTTGCGAGTCCGCGTGTGACCGATCGTCACGTCGATCTGCCACTCAATTAGGAAGCGATGTGTAACGCGCGCCCTCGCCCGCCGGGAACCTTCCTATCTACGGTTTCTAATCTCGTGACTCACCGCCTTCGTCAAATTGTGGGTGACGGACTGCTAGAATGTTCGCGATGGCCTATCAGAGAATTTTACTTTAAAATTTATCCTTATGGGACGATGCGGACGGGTACCCTAACCGGGAAAAAACGTCCGTAACGTAAGATTTTTATTTTTTTTAATAACACGATAGTATTTGGTCAGTTTGTTTGTCACAATGTAATCTCAGGATGAACATTAGTCACCGTCAGTCAATACAACGCTGTACGGCGTGACCTGGTGTTCACTGGTCATCCAAACGCTCTGACATCACAAAGCCCTGAATGCCACTAATAACCCAGCACTTTGCGTTAAGTGGAACTTATGAGGGTTCATGATTATTTCGCGGTAGAAATAGTTAAAATAATGAAAAGTACGTTTTACCGATGCTTGCTTCGGTGGGACAGAAACCTTATACGATCAGTAGTTCATTAAGTTGCCCAGGCGGTGAGTCACGTTCGCGTCGCGTCTTCATCTCGTGTCGAGACGCAGCTGGGGCACGCTCTGCAATATATTTTTTTCGTTTAGGTATGTCAACGAGCTCACAGCTAAACTGATGTTAACGGATCACCGAAGTCCACGGGCACGCAGACCCATAGTAATGTCAGTGCGAATGCCATCATTCAACTTGAGACTCAGAGGTCTTGAGGTCGAAGTAACAGTTGTATAGCGACTGTTTACCGCTATCAACCATCCCTCAAACTGGAACTGGTAGCATTCTGTATTCCTTCATCGTGAATGTCATCATGCGCATTAGGCCGATACATGTTTGAACACCGGCACCGTCGCAATTACAAACGTTAGATTCAGAGTTTGAGTGCATGTGGCCTTGTCGTTGCTCTTGTCTACATCTAGCAGTTATCGTTCGCGGAATACTAAGCCGTTACAGTTATAACATAATAATGTCCAGCGGCGCGTTGGATATAACTCATTTCGATGGTTTTAATTAAAAAGTTCTCAAATGTTTCACATTGTGAATGTAATTGGATAGGTAAATGTGAACATTCATATTCAAATCGTTTCGCGCAAATCAACGCGATAGCAATAAATGCAAATTGCGTCCCGAAATATTGTTGTAATCTCAAGTAATGAGGCTT
Organism: Bombyx mandarina; assembly: GCF_030267445.1. Lineage (NCBI taxonomy): Eukaryota > Metazoa > Arthropoda > Insecta > Lepidoptera > Bombycidae > Bombyx > Bombyx mandarina. Next base: position 19,656,235 of record NC_143218.1, read on the forward strand.
CGTTATTTAGTGCCGAGAACGCACCGGCGCCCGTATCTCCGGGCAGCTCCACCACAATCACATATTTTACGCTTTTGTACGAGTTTAATTGAGTAAGAAGAGACTGGAAACCGCTCGCAGCGGGAGGACATCCAAATTTATTTAAAATTCGCGAAAGACTCCCATTATTTACGTGATGAGTCGGCCGCAGCCCAGAGCCCGATGTTAAGTGTGAGATACGGCCTTATTCGCTCTGACCCAGATGTTGGCCCGACTCTTTATGATCACTTTTTTGAGATATTTAATTTTTAATTCCGCGCGGGACGAATCGGTTCGACCCCCATATGATTTTTTCAAGTGTATCGCGCATCAATTACTCGCGGCTTGCGGAACTTTGTCGATATTTTATTCTCAATTAATGCGCACTTGTAACACGAAATTGGCTTCGCTGTTTTCTTACGAAAACTGTACGCCCTTTTATAATATCCGCTGGTAGCGTGTCAGACTTTATGACGTTACACAACAGTACATTATGAGGATGTTTTATTGAGGTGATGTTTTTCTTTGTTGCAGTCGTTCTTCGGGCGCACGTACAACAACCTGTCTTCGATCTCCGAGTGCAAGAACAACGGCGAATGCGTCATCAACAAGAAGAACAGGACGGCGTGCAAGGCGTGCCGCTTACGGAAGTGCCTTCTAGTCGGAATGTCCAAGTCCGGCTCTCGGTACGGCAGGAGGTCCAACTGGTTCAAAATCCACTGCCTTCTCCAAGAGCAACAGCATCAACAGATGCAGCACATACAAAATAGAAAATCTCCACCGACTTTCAACACCTCCATGAATGCATCTTTCTTGCCCACAAACTTGCTTCCGGCTGCCGCCCTCGCAGAATATTACAAAAATTCAGAAAAGAATCCCTTCACAGAAGATGTGATGCGGCAGAGTGTTTCACCTTCAGATTCCGGAGCATCTTCCGCGGACCCCGAAGATGACAACAGTTCAAGAAGCACTAGCGGCTTGAGCATCTTCCGACCGGCATCGTCACCGCTGAGCGATAAAGATGTCAGATTACAGGCTATTAGGAATCAAAGTAAAGATGTCAAAAAACGAAAACCAGCCTTGCCCTCTCCGTTCAGTTCTATGTCAGCATCACCAAGCTTTTCACCAAGACCTTTCCTTCCAGTGATGCAAAGACCGATTCCACCGGCGGCCACCACGTGGTCGAACAGAAATGGTGGCGACTTGCTCCTACACTCGCCAGCCGTCGCGGGGGTGGCAATAGATCAAGACCAACCGATTGATCTATCCATCAAATCGACCGCAGTGCTAATTAGGAGCCCCAAAAACGACGAAGTGAGCGACTCAGAGCCCGAACTGAGCATCGACTTGAGCGAATCAAGCAAAGACATGATGAAGAATCCTCTGGACCTTTCTCTTGTTCCCAAAAGGACTGAAGAGCTTCCTTTAACTGGTTGAGCTACTCTAACCGGGAACCCGATGTCATCATAATGATGTGTACATAGTTAGCTTCTTATCGTATAATATAGAATACTCTGCCATACAGTATTTAAGATCTGTACATTCCTTCTCTTCCTACCTGACGTGTTTTACGATACTCAAGTCTCTGATTAAGTTGTAGACAGTTGACGGCATTGTGCTTACGAGTAACATGTCCTGAAATTTTCCTTTAAGTAGATAGGTTTCACAAGCTGCACCATGCTAAACTAATTACTGTACCATTTGTAATTGTACAACAACAAGTAGCAAGTGCTCTTGCGGTCGTTATTGTGATTCCGTTAGACATACATACATATTTATGTAAATATGAGTAAGTGAATTTGTGAAAACTTGAAATACTCTCGTTAATAAATAAATACTATCATTTTAACCAAACAAGCCAATGCTCACATCGCCCGGGAGGTTAATATGAATTAAAAGAAACCATTGGGATATGGCGAGTTTTGATATGTAAATTAAAATTATGTATTTTATAAAATCTTTATTAAAAACGAGAGAATTTCAAGAGCACTAAATAAATAGAATAAGTGTCATGTAATGTGCCAGTGTTAAGTGCCAGTTTTTACCAGATTTTAGTTATTTAAAAATGGGATTAAGGCCAGTTGTAATGAAGCTCAAAATTAAATGTACAAAAATAATTGTTATGAATATATTATGATGTAAAAATTAATTTCATTAGCGGAATTATAAGTATTTATTTTTAGTGTAGGCCAGTTTTAATCAGTCATTAAGTTTTATAATTTATGATTACTTCTGGATGAGGTTTTTAACACGATTTTAAACATGGCTCCTGAATTAAAGAGTCTCAAAGAGTCGGTTGTTGAATTTCATGTGACATTCTCAGATTTAGTTTAATCGTATTGCTTGCTGCCTGCGTTGCGTTGCGTTGCGTGTTATAATATTGTTGTTTGTTGCTAGTATAGTTGTTGGAGATTTTTATTCATTCCTTTGAAATGTTCAGGCCAATACTAGATACGTAACATGTGAATTTTTAATAGGTAGATCTAAGACTAGGACCATTTCAAGTTATATTCAGAAAAAATTAAAACTACTAAAACTAAAGTAAATTTTAGAATTTTGTAACAATTATGTGAAAGTAATTATTTCAAGATTAGAGGACAAAAATATTTATTAGATAATATTTTTGGTTGCAATAGATTTACGTCTTTGAATTTGAATTGAAAACTTCATGCTTTTGCAGAAGAATATAATATATACATACTAACTATATATACGATCGATGAGCTATGGACCTTATCCTATTGAAAGAACATATATGTGCCAAAAATTGTTTGAGAAATATTTAGGTTCTGATTTCTACGTGGGTTCAGTCAAGGCTTAAGCACAAGCTCAAGTAATGTCATATTATAAATGGTGAGTCTGAGATAGTTAATTAATTGTTGTTACTGTGTGATATGATATTTTTATAACCGTTTACATTTTTATGTTTTTTTTTAATAAGTAAATATTAATATATTTTGGAAAAATAAATAGTTGTGAATTCATTTTTATTGCGTTGTTTTATTTGACTACGACATACATCATTATTATCTGGCAATCTTCTCTATTTATCCACTGTCAGACACACACTTTCACAAAACACACACACAAACAGCTGAATTCAGATATATTTTTCTTTAAGTTTGTTTGAAGACCTTTCGACAGTGTTTGGAGCCTCTAGGAGAGATGTTTGTTTATAAATCCAAAACTAAGATGAAGTTCTAGTGAGAACGCATGGGAATAAACAAAGTAAACTCTGATTAACAATTCAGATGTTCCTCTCACAGAAGATAATTCCAAACGCAACCAAAAATAAAAACGAACACCCTAAATATTCATGAATTCCTGTTTGATTTGAGCGCTTCCTACCATCGCGTTCCCATCCGAGCATTTTTACAGAATTATTCATGAGCTTGTTGTTGAGCTTGCACCACTCTCCACTAATTTCAACTCTCAATCGTTGAGTCTAAATATTATTTTGTCCAGCAAGAGTTTCGTTTGGTGCTGCCGTTGTGATATGCAGTGCTGCTACCGTGAACTACTGTTTCCTTGATTCAATTCAATGCCAGATCCAATACGAGTGAGTTAACGTTATTTAAATTTGAATAATGACTAGTGATGATTTTTTTTTACTTAGACAGGCGGACAAGCTTACGGCTCACCTGGTGTTACATGGTCACCGGAGTCTACAGATATTATGCCCGTTAATGCCACCATCTACCTTGAGACATGAGTTCTAAGTCTGAGTTTATATAGTACAACGGCTGCCCCACCCTTCAAACCGAAACGCATTACTGCTTCACGGCAGAAATAGACAGGGTGGTGATGCCTACCCGCGCGGGCTTACGAGATGCATTAGATTACATTATTGCTAGTTTTTTTTTTTTATTGCCCTTGTAGGCAGACGAGCATACGGCCTACCTGATGGTGAGTGGTTACTGTCGCCCATGGACTTCAGCAATGCCAGGGGCAGAGCCAAGCCGCTGCCTACCGCTTAATACTCTCCACAAGCCTCAATGTATTGCATCACAAGATTTTACGTAAATTATAATTTTTGCGGGTCTTACTTTTATTAGACGATGTTATTCCTTCACCCTGGAGGTCATCCGTGAAAATTCTTTAAGTACCTGCCAGCGAAATTCGTCTACCGGCACAGTCGCATCGCTCGCATACGAATACAACAGGCATCTCTTACGGCCTGGCCACGGGGATCGGCGGTGCGAACAGCGAAGCGGTGGACGAGGCGACCATTCGCGCAGCACCGTTTGCAGGCCACGGGTACTCACGCTCGCCGCCGCGACTAGTAAGGAAGTCCGACAGCGAAATGTCTATATCGAAATTATCTCGATATTGCTTACAAATTAAAATTAATAGTTTTTTGGTTCAGGACCTATTATTTGGAAAAGATTGTGAAGTACATGATTTGAATAAGAATCGGAGTATACCTATAGATGGAGAATTCCACAAGAAATACGAGAAATACTTTGGGTGGCTAGACTTCCAAATAGCTGGTCTAGCTAGTATTTCAGCTATATATTTTTTTTATTGCTTAGATGAGTGGACGAGCTTACAGCCCACCTTGTGTTAAGTGGTTACTGAACCCCATAGACATCCACAACGTAAATGCGCCACCCACCTTGAGATATAAGTTCTAAGGTCTCAAGTATAGTTACAATGGCTGTCCCACCCTTCAAACCGAAACGCATTACTACTTCACGGCAGAAATAGGCAGGGTGGTGGTACCCACCCGCGCGGACTCACAAGAGGTCCTACCACCAGTAATTACGCAAATTATAATTTTGAGGGTTTCATTTTTATTACACGATGTTATTCCTTCACCGTGGAAATCAATCGTGAACATTAAAATTTGTTGAGTACGTATTTCATTACAAAAATTGGTACCCGCCTGATATTCGACTACCGGTGCATCGCTCAACACCGGACGTCTTATCCGTTCGGCCACGACGAGTTTAAAAATATAAAAAAAAAATTAATAAAAAATATAAAAATTTCGGCGTTCATTTTTCGCGGCGAAAACAACTAAACTCATTTAATCACTGCACTATTCGCCGCGACTACCGCTCGACTCCGTGGCTTGCGCCGTCCTTATTCATGCATTTGTTTTGCTCGCCCGCCGCATTGTAAGTCGCCCGCGCGATTCGCTTGGTACATTCCGCCGGTCGCTTCGCCGGTCGCCGGTGCGCGTGGCTTGTTAGGTACATTTCTATGCTCTTATTTTAGTCGCTAGACGCTTCGCCGTTCGCACCGCGCGAATATTCGTATCGGCGAATGTCCCGTGGCCAGGCTGTTAGGCCGTGACTTCATCTGTGGACACAAGACGCACAGAGGGATTGTTCGTATTTGTAAATCCATAACGATTAGATCGAAATGTGCAGGAGTAAGTTTTTTATATTACGCACATAATTGAGATTTGTATCCAACGTTTACAATTTTCAATCAGCCAACTACAAATTGGGATATTTACTACCATGTACCGACACGAAAAAAAAAAAACATTCAATTAAAACCAACAACATAATGTTCAGATATGTTTAATAATTTACTGTAATCTTTAAAATATGTTTCAAAAAAGTGGTCCCTAATTTGTGACACTCTGCGCTCCACTTACTTTTTATGGAGTCGGAATAATAAATCCTTAACAATCTAATTGATGTAATTATATTTCACTGTTCCAATTCTGACGCCAACAATCCGTGTACAAATTCGAGTTTTAAGTGTAAGACTTAAAGTATATTTTCTTTTGTAAGTCATTAGGTTTTCGTCATCCAATTTAATTGGAGTTATGTGGTAGTGCAAAGTAACAAATCATCATTTTTTGGCGAGAACCTTTCATCCCCGAGCTGCGACCGGCGCGGCGTTGCGGCGCTGAAAGAAATGTAACTCGTTAACTCACATAATGAGAACTATGCATTCTTTTGCCGTACGTACTGGTTGTAACAAAATTATAATGTTCCGACTATGTATTGAATTCATTTATTAATCGTAGTATTTTTTCTTACCATTAAATTGTGTTATCTGATAGATATTTTTTTATAAAATGTTTTATTTCCACCATCATAAGATGTACATAAATATTATTTTATTAAAGTACAAATAAATAAAATTATTTTCTTTTTTAATATCACTTCTAAGTAGTTCGTTACATTTGTGACCTCACTTGCAAATACAACCACCTGTAAATCGGTCTCCTTTATCGAATCGATCGATCTCGATGGAAATAATAATTAATACTGTAAAACTAGTCACCATTAGTTAAATTCTCTACTCTACATATCAACTAGTATATACTTGTATAATAATACGGATATTTGCACGACGACAGTAAAGAAAAAATTGTGCAAGTCAGTTCCAACGCGCATCCCGAGGTTACTCTGTAAATGCAATTGAATGCTATAGAATAGACAGACAGACTGTACAACAAACTTGGGGGATAAATAAAGGCATCAGTAATAATACTCTAATACTACATTTTTGGTACCTGCCCGCGGGATTTGTACACCAGCAGTCGCGTGGCTCGATACCAATGTACCGGGAGACTTATCCTTTAGACCACGATTACTTACTTATGCTCAGCTTTATTCACATTTATTTATACTGATTCCAAATAATATTATGCACAAATCACATTACATAAATAATACACAATTATCCTACCATATCTTATTATCTTCAGGTACAAAATATGTATATTACTATGCTAAGAAAAGTTTTAAAAAATAATTCGTTTAGATAGAGATAATATGAGCTGTTAAATTAAAATTCACTTTAAATAATATAATAATAAAATGAATAAAACTGTTATTTTAAGCTTAATTTCATATTAGTATAGTTCAATATGTCAGTTTAAAAACATAGAAATACGACAAAAGTACATATAGTTCGAACACTCGTCTTCCCCATATTGCTGTATACCATCTTGTCGCTCAGAAGCTTCACAACGATTCTAAAGAAGTTTCACTTAAAAAATTATTTACAAGTCACTTTTATTCAGCTTCTGACTGTACGAACATCTTTAATTTAAAGTACTGAGCTCGAATAAGTAAGCAGTGTGCGCTAATTGAAGCAGCACGCCGGCACCTGACACGCCCTCGTTACACGTGACAGCTGATTTATCGAAACGTCACCGCACACAAACCAGAGCAACTTACAAATTCAATTGAGTTTTTATTGTGACCGTACTTCGAGGACACGATACGTTGAATCCTTCACATTTACTGAAAAACAAATATGAGCCGACCTCAGCTGGATGAACATCACGGTTTGTCGCAGCTGAGTTGCAGCGACCTACTTATACTTTAGAGCTAGTTTTTACCGTGACCAATTCTTTTTGCACTCGTTTGTCACACGAGCTCGGGGCCCACTTGGGGGACTCTAAAGACAGCGGGAGCTAAATATCACCATCAAATTTTACCTTCAGTAAAAGTTTCAATTTGATGGTATGTCTGGCTATCTACTGGCCAAGTCATTGGTAACCAGAAACGCCTCACTCCTTTTAGTTGGTGGTACCTTTTTATGCAGGACACAATGCATATTAGTACGCCCGTTGACTCCACACGGAAGAGAGCTCTAGAGATTGATCTTCTGGTAGCAGAAAAAAATACTCCCACTACTTTGTACCGTACGTACGTTTTGTAAGGGCACCAGTAAGGGTGCTCTGAGAAAATTATTGTCCTGTCTCATCCTTTATACCACACTAGAGCAGGGATCAGCCCCGCTGCGCACATCCACAGTAGATAGTAAGAGGCCACGTACTACATACCACCAAGCTTTAGTAAGTATTTCCGACTGGGTGTGAGCCGAGTACTGTAGTATTTCCTTGTTTTACCAGGCTTCAAGGATGCTGAACGGTTAGCTGAGGCTGGCTACATTGGGCTTAACTTTCTAAGTCTAGCATTACTGAATTCCCAGAGCGATGGTCACTATTTCCCACCAGGCGAGTTATAGGTTATTCTGTCCTCGATAGCAGTAAAAATCTAAAGTTACTTGGACCAGTGTGAATGAGCACTTCCCAACATCAAATTAATTCAATCAATACAAAAAATGATCTTTACCTTCACGTAAAATGAATATCTTCTTTAGCAAAATAAAAGAGGATATTTGAAGAAGAATTTATAATCGAATGCAGTTATCGGTTCCGCGAGGGAGGCGATCAAGTTATAAACATGTAAAACGATATTAATATTAATTTAATATTTTTCGATACTTGAAACAGATAAAATTTACAATAAATCCCAAAATATTATTATTGTCTGTAGTCGATCGCGGGACACTTGAAAATTATTAAACGCGGCGGCTCTGGCCCGATGTCGTTAGCATATTGTACTAAACGATTAATATTGTTTGTCTCAGCTTGGACTCGGATACATGAGACGATCAGAACGTTGCCTCAAACTTGTGACGTCACGACGAGATCACATATTGATTAGAACATCTGTCTGGTCTGTGTTGGTTTAGTTCTAACAGAAGATTCAACGTCGTGGCCTTGTCCAATGCATCACGAGTTTCTAGTCAGATTCCTAAGTGGACTCACAATATCTTTATGAAATTGTTTATGTTCTCGTATGCGTGTTGCGTGAACAATTATCATCACAGATATCGTACCTGCGAATTAAGTTGATCGGATCGCAAGAAATTGGGCACCATCAATGGCAAGGATACACTGTATCTTCAGACTACATTGATAGTAGCACAAAATATAATGTCCTCTCTTCACAGAGCACGGCCGACTCGTGAAGAGTTGACTACGCAAAGATCGCAGGATCACCTCCAACCAACTTCCAACCACCAAATCTAGTCATTCGAGAAATACAAATATTGGAAAGCGAATCTATTTCTGGTAAAATAAATAACTTAACAAATTAATATATCAACCAGGAAAAAATCACAGGAAAAATTTTTTTAATATCTGTCTTTAAAATTATTCAAAATAGTATTCTTATTAAAAATTATAATATTATATTGAAATAAATTTTAAATACGATATATTTTGACTTGATATGTCAAATTTAATGATTATCTTAAAAATCCTAAGAAACTACTTGATTTGATTCGAAACATCAACACTTCTTAATGAACCGACCCATTGTGCATCTCGCATCGTATTGAATTATGTCTTCTATATTTCGTATTTATTAAAAACATCATTTGGTATTTACAAAAACTAGTTTTTTCACGAGAACAACTAAAGATTAAAATTTTAATAACATGGTACTTTGGTCCACCACTTTGGACACGAGTCAAGCTATTGATCAACGCAGGGCGCTTTTTTAACGATGGACTAGAAAATAATTTATTGTAAGAATCCTTTGTTTTTGAACGTTATATTATGGAGTGGACACTAACGAATACTTATATATATACCTACCCATATATAATAAGTGTCAAAATAGACAGACATTGAGCCCCTCTTACAAAGAGCAAACATACTTGTTTGTCACAATAATGCTGACGCACACACCCGATGTCGAGATCGAACCCGCGATCCAACGGTCCAACGGTCAAAGGCGGTAACTACTGTGTCACCGCGTCGTTTAATGCTTCTCATACTCGTACAACCACAAACGCATAAACGTTTCATTTGACACATTTGAACGTGTACAGTTCGTACCACGATTTGAATACAACTTCTGTTGTACACATGCACAGAGCATTCATAAGCACGTGTCGCTATGTTGTGATTCGCTAACTAATAAGCTTAAATAAATCATTAGTCAATTCTATACAACAAAATGTCCACAGGGGGCTCGCTAACCTATTTACATTTTCGATTCGAGCACTATCCTATATTCAGTCAGTAGGTAATTATGACAGAATGTATGATTCATTTTCTCAAATATTGCTTATAAAACCAACTAGCCAAATTAGACTTCATAAAATACATATATAATATGCTTATAAAACCAACTAGCCAAATTAGACTTCATAAAGATTTTGTTTACGATAAGAGATGTCAAGATTAACTTTACAGATTAATAATAATTATGGGCAGCATCTTGCTTTCGGAAGACATCTTTTCCAGTACTTCAGGCAGTCCCGAAATTATATAGCGCTTATATTTTGCCTAGACCATTATAATACATGTTATTATAACAATTCTTGGAGCTCAATCTTCTTAAATCAAACTTGTCGTGCTTAGGCTCGTCATCCGCTCACTGGAGCCCATGGACACCACAACGCCGTCGTTTTAATTTCAGCAGAAACGCATAAGATTTTCAATGCTTTAATTTTCATAGGTTTTTCTGAATTTGTTTTTTTTTTAATCTGTATTATTTACGATTACATTAAAATAAATTGAAATATATTACACCGAATTCTTCGTTTTATAGTTTTTTAATTTGATCATGTTACAACGTAATTTAGTTATTTGGAGGCTAATGAGGTTACCTGCTGAGATTAAGCAATCGCCTCATGGTGTACAATAATCGTTCTAATTATACATAGCTTGTAGAATACCTTTGTTTTTTATATTTTAGTGACGCTAAATTACAAAATTATAATCTGAACTTTTGACTTTTAGCTCCTAAATTATAGAATTTATAAATCGTTTCTTTTTTCTAATATCTTAATATTACGTGATATCTCTTCATTCTAGAGTAGTTCAATTAAAGAGTCCACGGTTTAATGAGCAAACTTTCTAGTGTACTTACATCGAGGTGTCCTTTTCATGATTCCTATACAGCCAATCTTCTACAGGCGCTGAATTTGGGGTTAAATTGCCGATTTGTACTGAAAAATTGAAATACATTTTTTTCTATTTAACATATTTATTTAATCAAAATATCTACCGTTATTATATATATATTGCTGCCATCTAATAGTAAGATCATTTATAACTTTGCGATAGAACTCTTGTGATCTAGATTCTACAAGCTGTGTAAAAGCATTATGTACTGCCTCCTGAGAAAAAACTTTTTATCACGTAGAAAGTCGTCCAAATCACGAAAAAAATAGCAGTCCGTTGGAGCAAGATCTGGCGAATACGGAAAGGGATGAATGGTTTCTATTGCAGTTCCTGTAGAGTTACCAGGTGACGCGCCGTCTCTATACGGGGGTGGTGCGATCAATGGTTCTATACGGGGCGCCCGTGTGGGGCAAGTCCCTGGCCGTGGGGGTAGCGAAGCTGCTGCAACGGCCGCAACGCACCATCGCGGTCAGGGTCATCCGTGGCTATCGCACCATCTCCTTCGAGGCGGCGTGTGTACTGGCTGGGACGCCGCCTTGGGTCCTGGAGGCGGAGGCGCTCGCCGCTGACTATCAGTAGCGGGCTGACCTTCGTGCCCGGGGCGTGGCACGTCCCAGCCCCAGTGTGGTTAGAGCGCGGAGGGCCCAATCTCGGCGGTCCGTGCTGGAATAATGGTCCAGACGGCTGGCCGATCCTTCGGCTGGGCGTTGGACCGTCGAGGCGATTCGCCCGGTTCTTGTGAACTGGGTGAATCGTGACAGAGGACGCCTAACTTTCCGGCTCACGCAGGTGCTCACTGGGCATGGTTGCTTCGGTGAGTTCCTGCACCGGATCGGAGCCGAGCCGACGGCAGAGTACCACCATTGTGGTTGCGACTTGGACACGGCGGAACACACGTTCGTCGCCTGCCCTGCGTGGGAGGGGTGGCGCCGTGTCCTCGTCGCAAAAATAGGAAACGACTTGTCGTTGCCGAGTGTTGTGGCATCGATGCTCGGTGACGACGAGTCGTGGAAGGCGATGCTCGACTTCTGCGAGTGCACCATCTCGCAGAAGGAGGCGGCGCGGCGCGTGAGAGACGCACAATCCCGCCGCCGTCGAGTGGGGGCCAGGGAGGCGGATCTCGCCCAAGTCCTGGCCCTCTAAGTGTTTCGGGTGACCCAGCGGGGTATTCCGTAGGATAGACCATTCTAACCGGCGCCATCTAGGCGGGCTTCGGATAGCCTGCCGACCATGCCCCGCCCTCCATCCCCAGTGAAGGGTGAAGGGCGGAAGTCAGGCGATTTCCTTCTAACAAAAAAAAAAAAAAAAAAAAAAAAAAAAATTTTTGACATCTGCCGTTATTGCTTGACCAGATCGGAGAACCCTATAGTGAATAACGCCATGTTGAGACCACCAAAAAGTTACCATATTACCTTTTTATTGGTACACTTTGCTATGGAAAATTTGCTGCGTTTGATCTGGGGTTAGCCATTGCATTTTTCGCTTACGGTTATCGTAAAGAATCCACTTTTAATCAAATGTCACAATTCGACCCAATATTTATTCATTTCTGCATCGATTTAACAAGGCAACACAAGTTTCAACACGCGCTTCTTTCTGCAGATCAGTCAAATCACGAGGCACCCATTTTTCATATCTTTTCATTTTGTTGTTTTGACGCAAATGAGTCAATATTGTTGGTAAGGTTACGTTAAACCATGCTTCTAATTCCTGGGTAGTTTGGCTCGGATTGGCTTCCGCCACCAATTTCAATTCATTGTTATTCACATGTGCGGGCGGTCTTCCTCGTGGTTCGTTCTTCAAATCAAAATTTCCATCACGGAAGCGTTTAAACCAAAATCGCACGGTGCGTTCATTAGCCGTCCCCGCTCCAAACGCGAGCTGTTTCTGCAGCGTTAGTTTCGCGTCAGAGCTCGTATTAAAAAATCACTCGAAGCTGATGGTGGTTAAACGGCATTCATGGAGAGGTCCTTACTCGGGACTGCTGCAGCTTGTCGCAATGCACCTTAAAATTTAATTAGAGGCTTAAAACTTTTATATTATAAGTTTATTTATAAAATTGCCATACAAAATTATAAAATTATATTATTTTTGATAATCGTAAGCGGCCATTGTGTTGCTGGGACCCTGGTTTAGCACCCAGGCAATGCCTCAAAACGAAAACCTACCCCTAAAAAGTCATGATCACTCATTGGTAATCTAGTGTCAGTGTAATTATAATAGCTTCATATTGAACGACACCAGCATTACTGCGGATGGAAAGCTAATCTAGCTAATCTTTGGCCAGCCTTTGTTAATCGCTCATCCCCGCTACTCCTACACGACAACCCTCGACCTTATACAAAACAACAGAGGGTCTCTAAACTACAAGATTTAGAGTTGGAAATTTTGCGACATCAACCGTAATCACCTCAGATCAGAATCAGACCTTGGTGGGGAAAAAATCGATATCCGAGAGGCAATACAAAATGCCTTTGAAGTGTGTTGGCTCCCGTACACCTGACTTCTTCAAGCAGGGTATTGAAATATATTCACTGGCAGAGATGCATTTATACAGAACCCATATGTGGAATACAACCGAGGCTTGCATCACCAGACTGATGTCGACAGCCACTTAGCAACGTCCCTGGCCTTGTAATAACGCCGCGGTCCTCGCTGCCTCGCTCCACTAGATAAACCATCATTTTGGGCAACAATTTTAACTATTTCACATTACCAGCGCTTTGTGAAAATTAGTTCAACTAAACTTTTTTTCAAATACCTACCGCTCAATCAATTCAAGATTATCGGATAAGGTCCACTCGTGACGGTCATTTGCTATATTTTAGCATATAAATGTGAATTTCTGTGTGAACATTTTACAAATCAACCTATACATTCTCAGTTGTCTATTGCACTTTTTCATTCATCATTAGAATTATTCAAACTAAGTATACACACACCGCTAGCATCTACAATCACCATTGGATGCATGTTTGGACATATGTTTTTTTTGAAATATAGATTTATGTTTCGCTTTGGTTTCATTGTCACTACGTATGTTCACGGTTCGATTCAAAATGTTGCATGGATGATGATTGCTTGATACTTATCCTCTAAATAGTAAATAAAAACTAGATATTTTAGCATAACGCATCAGTGCTCGTGCTGACCTAGGCTAATGTGGTGCGGGTTGGAGCATCCTGCGAATAAAATACGCCGGTTTTACAAGTTTTTATGTGTTTATTATTTATGTTTAATTAATTGTTAATTCCATGCAAATTAACAAAGAATATATGGCTTGCTGATAAGTAGTTATATGATAGAACAGTTCAACCTGTCAAATACAAAAGAGATATAGATGTGAAGATGAATACAGTGTTAAAGTTGTCGATCGATACGGACATAATGTTATGTGAGCAGCACACGGCACTGCGGGGCCGGCCGGGAGTGCGGGCGCGGGCCCCGCAGTGCCACTCGCCTCCGCAGTGTTGGCACTCGGCTAATGGCGTATAGCACCTCAAGAGATCTGGTGCGGTAACCTCGAATGAGTCCGACCGATGCAGCAGCTCCGCAAGCCTCACGGCTAAAGGCTGGCCCTATAAAGTTCCCACGTAGAGACTATGCGTGCTGGGTCGTCCTGCCCCCCATGGCCGCTATAGCGGAGAGCATTCAAAGTCTCTGTGAGTTTTTTTATCTGGAACAATTATTTACAATCTACTATTATATTTTTTTTAATACGTAATTTCTATACTGAACAAAACCAGAAACAAGCACGTTCTCGTATCCCATGATCAGGCCTTAGAAAACGTCGTCATATCTCTCAGCACTGGAAGTCGTCCTTTAGTCTGTCACTGATCTGATAACATCAGCCTTACAAGCATATCACGATCGCAGCGCCACCTAGTACTAACCATTTATCGGAAACGACATTGACGTTATACAAAGAGCAGTAAGTAGATTGCAAATAAAAATACCTTTTTTATTTTTTATTTAAAAGCTAATTTTTTTAAATTAATCAGATTATGATTTTCTTACATATGTTTCGATAGTATGCACATACGTTAATAAAATAAAATATGATTTTAATTTCCATCCGTATTCATAATTATACTGAACTAACTGAAAAATCGAAACAATTTTTCAGTTTCGTTAAAACAAGATATCAACTTAAACAACGCAGTTTCTAAATCTATTTAGTAGTCACATTAAATATAAACAATTAATTATCTCTTTTTAATATAACTTGAGATTGTGTCCCACGAAGCTCTAAAGAAAAATATTAGTTCAATGCTTTAATTTATAGAGCGCACACGCCGCACTGTTTTGTCGTTGCTAATTTAAGTATGTGCGTGATGGTCGCGTCGCATCGCATCGCATCGCATCGCTTGGTGCTGGCTGCCGAGCTATTACCTGTTCTTGTGAGTTGAGTTCTTCTGTTCTGGATCTATGTTTAGAATTTGTTAACTTGTTCGTGGACACCGTAATAATCAGCTTATTTGAGATTATCGCAGCATAAATTTGTTGACGCGAATAAAGTGGATAAAAAGATCACCGTTGAACAAAAATAAGTACCTGCAAAGATATATATTATGTTTATACAGAACTGGATGGCCACTGAAAAATATTTGACGATTTTAAATATAAGTAGTATGTAAGATTAATATAAAGTGTGATGACGGACTGGGACGTGAATCTACTGTGTGCCGCTGATGACAGGATGGAATGATCCTGATTACATGCGCTCGGTATTCGCTCGGTAGTCGGTACACACGGACCGAACTGTACTGAAGACATGTCGTCTACAGCCGGATGTAATGAGCGCCGCGCGATGCTATCGGTAAATGTTAAGGTCAATGATTACTGTCATAGTCTTAGTATAATGCAGCCATTATCTATTTGTTTTATTATTGTCTATTTGCATATCCATAATTATTAGTCTGATGTAAGATTGTCTGTCAACCAAAATCTAAGTATTATTCTTTTCGAATGGTCGAGGCCTAACTGAATGGTGTATTTGAGAAATGGTGGCACGACAAACATTAAGACCTTGGGGCATACATTATTGCAGCTACATATTCGATATTAATTTTTCCATTTAAAATTAATCTTATACCTTTAAACGAGCAATTCTTGTATATTAATATATATATAATCTGAATCTCGGAAACGGCTCCAACGATTTTCATAAAATTTAGTATACAGGGGGTTTCGGGGGCGATAGATCGATCTAGCTACGATTTATTTTCAGAAAATGTTGTTTTATTCGTATTTTTAATAACCAACTCTTCCCGACATCTATTGGCGAATAATAATACTATTTTTCTTAATTGAGGGCAACTAACCAAGATGGCGTTATCAACAAAAAACCGAGCAAAGCTCGGTCATCATCTAGTGATACTAATATGTAAGTTAGGCACACTTTTAAGAACATTTTTTTATATTTGTAAATACTACTTAAGTGAAATAAATTTATCAAAATCTTATTAAGCAAATATATACAAGTTCAGAACTCGATTACATTATTCTATTTTTCTTAATTTTAGAAGCAAAATAATAACGTGATCGTTTAGGAGAAAGTATATAGTATTTAAATAAGGCAAGTGTGTGTCGGACCACACACACACACACGCAGCGAGCGGTTCTGTAGATCTGCAATTCACAGAGCTGTTAACAATGTTCGTTTCTTTCACACTATGAAAATGTTTCCGAATTATTCACATTGTAATCAATTATAAGTATATTTCCCGGCCACATATCTAATACTAAAGAATCGAAACATATCTAGCTTGGTGTATTTTATAGCATCACGTAATGTGATTGTTGCGGAGCTCGTTAGTGGAGATAATAGTGAATATCTAACGACGAGCCCGCTCCTTATAAGGGTTCCATTAGGTCGCGCCGCCGCCGCTTCCTTCGCCGACCTTCACATTTCACTTCATATTTACTTATCTAACATCAGTATTACATTCAAATCACTAAGCATGTGGCTTCAAAAAGAGACCATCCTGTTTGTGGTTTTCAAATATTAAGAACGAACTCATATTTCAAGGTGTGTGCTATCTATCATTCATGATGATGGTGAATCCATGTGTTCCAGAAGCCACTTTAGATCTGATGGAGCATGAGCTCGACTGACTATCACTACGCAATTAAAAAATCCCAAGGAGAGCAATTTTGTTTAACTGCTTCGACAGGTGTACTAGCTCACGGCCCACCCGATGTTAAGTGTTTACCGGAGCCGATAGACATCAACAACGTAAATGCCTCAACGTAAACTTTGAGACATAAGTTTTAAGTTTCAGTACTACATATAATAAAACGGATACACCGTCCTTGAAACCGGAACGCATTACTGCTTCGCGGCGGTAATAGGAGGAGTGCTGGTACCTACCAACAGTCAGCGTTTCTGTCAGTAGTCACAACAATTTCTATGAAACTTGAGACGTCCAGGCTTTCTTTGGGGCTCCTACTTCATGGAAGCCATCTTAACACGTTTGAGAGTCCTTAGATAATATGTGATTAATTCGATTCTTCTCGCAAACTCGCATTAAAAGATCGACTTTTATAAATAACACCAGAGACCCGCCCTCGCTTCGCTTCGGATACATTCAATTTTATTATTGACTAGCGACCCGCCCTCGCTTCGCTTCGGAAACATTAAAACACACATGAAACAAAAAAAAAAATAAAAAAAAGTAGCCTATGTTCATCAGGGACAATGTCGGCTTCTAATGGAAAAAGAATTTTTCAAATCGGTCCAGTAGTTTCGGAGCCTATTCGAAACAAACAAACAAACAAATCTTTCCCCTTTATAATATTAGTATAGATTAATTAAATACATAATGGCATACGACTGACTTAATCATAAATTTAATTAAAAGTTAATTAAGTTACATTTTATACAATCCATGATCCAAATTAAATACTACTAATAAGTTGATTAAAATTAAGAAATAAGATCAAGAATATCGTGATCTTATTGCGCAGAGTGCTAAACCCGACGTGATCATGACATGATCTATGCTATTGCATTAATAAATAAATAAAAGGTTCCCCTCTAGGGGACACGTGGCGTCTGTTGTTATTAACGGTCCGCAGATGTAGGGAGGGACCATGGACGCAAGGATGTTTTAGGTCCTAACCTACCAAATGAGTTCCCTTCCACTATTTGTACAGACTACTGATCTCCGCCCGGGGTCGGTAGTGCTGACACCACACCCAGGCTCGCGGTGGCCAGCCTCGAGTTCGCCCGACCGACAAGTCGTCGAGGCGATCAGCAACGTTAGATTCCGCGATACGGTTGCCTGTCAGGCCGCACGGGCGATGTCGCTGGTGTTCCGGTATACCCTGCTGGGTCAGGACCGGCCTGTTGAATCGGAACGCGATACACCGCGTTACGTCCAGCGATGACAGTGACGACGGCAATGCGGGCCGTATCGTTGGTCGCAGCCGCCGCCGCGTCGACCGATACTCCTGGTGCCAGTGCTCTAGAGTAACGCAAGCATGCAGGCAGTCTTGGCCCCCTGAGTTCGCCTTGTGACCATCACCGAGAAGAGACTACCTTCTCACAGGGGTAGGAGCTAGACGAGTATCTTCATCCGACCCTCGGCTTGGCAATGGTGTCGAAAGGTAAGAAGAAGACCTCTCTCTTACCGCCGTCTCTCCCTCTTCTGTCGCCTCCTTCTGCGAGATAGTGGACTTGCAGAAGTCGAGCATTGCCTGCCAGGACTTTTCAGCGACAGGTCCAGTCCTATTCTCGCGACAAGAACGCGGTGCTGCTCTGCTCTCGCGGGGCAGTACGCAAGCGTGTGCTCCGCCTTGTCCTCGTCAAAGCCAATACCTCATTTATTTAATTTTAACACTACAATAACCTGGAAAAACAAAGAAAGAACATTTAAAGTCTGTTTTTATATTATTACTAGCTGACCCGGCAAACATTGTTTTATACATATAAGATTTCTAGGGAATTTCTAGTGTAGGAAAAAAAGCTAACTTATTGTAAGTGTGTAAGGATGTGGTAAATGAGTGAAAGAGGTATGTAGTGCTGTGAACGATGAGGGAATATATAATAAAAATAACAAAACCTCATTCAACCACATAATACCTCATTATAACAAAAAAAAATGTCCAAATAAAAAAAATATGTTAGGGGTGGACAACCCTAATCACTTAGGGGTATGAAAAATAGATAGTAGCCGATTCTCAGGCTTACTGAATATGTATAAAAAAATTCATGAGAATCGGTCAAGCGGTTTCGGAGGAGTATGGGAACGAACATTGTGACACGAGAATTTTATATATTAGATTATAAAATAATTTTGTTAACAATCCATAGTAGAAATGAATTTCATAAGTTCGTATTTTTTATCTCTGTCACCGCTGCTTTAATGACATTCCACATTCATTCGAAATATCTTTTAAACAACGCGAGCGCGACTTAATTCCTATCGAAGGAAGTCCACTTTCTTTAGGTACAACTATTTATGTTGGCTTTTATTTTGAAGCATGTCCGCTCTAGAAACTAGAAGATGTATTCGGTGGTCGTAGGTGAGTGAGCTACTACGAGTGTACTGACATTGAGTATGTACTCGTAAAAAGCATGCGTTGCACACATTTTGTCTTCGGCTCAAAACCTGTTCAGAATGGCGGAAGACGAAACCAAGGCACGCCGATTAATTATACTTATCAAAGATTAGTTAGGTCACACAGAAAGGTCAGCGCTTATTATAATATTATTTATGAAATCATCCCGTGAACTGAATTACAATTAGTTCCGGGTTTGATATTTCATATATATTTTTTTATCTTTATAAATATTTTTGGATACTCTTGTTCTACATAAAGTGGCTATAACAAAAAAATGAACATTTCTTCCTCAAATTTACATATGTGTATTATGTAAAGTTCATATTTTTAATTTACATAACGTATCAAAATTGCAAATTTATTGGTATCAGATACAGCTCTAGTTTGTCATCTAAGAGATCATAGTCTAAGGGAACTAATTCCCGAATGAATGTATATTGAAAAACTAATCTATGCGACAACAATAATTGCGTAGTGAGACTCAATAGATGAATGTAATTAGAAGTCAATCGACGGACGCTGACTTCATTAGGTACTCTGTGACTGATGATGTTTAGACTATGAGATATTGATGGTAATACTCCTTATTGGAAAATTTACTGATATTTCAAGTTTTATTGATAATATTACTACTGTTCACTGCCAATCATTTGTTTTTTCTTGCTCAAAAACTGCCGTTTCAAATTTTAAGAATACATAATACAATTTAAAATTTATAAACTATGTTTGATGATATATTTAGAGATGGCTTCATAGCTAGAGTATGTCGGAGCTAAGCAAATGATAATTCACAAATAAATGTTAAGTTAATGTAAATAATAAAATGGTCCTAGGTAGTTTGGAGAATGTTCTAAAGGGTGGGACAGCCGTTCTACTACTTACAACACAACTACGATACATCGGATACTAAGACCTCTTGTCTCAAGGTGGTGGTCATTTACGTAATGGTGCCTGTGGGTCCAAGTAACCACTGAACACAAGGTGACTCGTAAACTGTTTATCCGTCTAACTAATAAAAACCGACTCAAGGATTTTTTTTAAACCAAACTGACAATTATATAAGAAGTTAATGAATGAATTTATAAGAAACGACCAACCACTGTAACAGATGCTGCGCCATTTTGAGAAGACGGCACGACATGAGAACCCTCTCATCGTAGCCGCTGGAAACTACATACCCGACCCAGTAGACCGAATGATAAACCGTCGATGTCGCCCAAAGCACGTCATTACGGATCCTCCTGATCCATTAACGGTGCTTGTAGGCACCACAAGCACCGGTCACCGTCCTCGTCGAACCCGTCGCTTGAGACGAAGGGCTCGACGAGCGAACTAACCCATAGACACAGCCCACTGAGTTTCTCGCCGGATCTTCTCAGTTATCATTTTAATTTATCACGATATAGATTATTATAAATAAAGTTTAGTGTGAGTATTTAACTCTTTATTTGTTTACATTTACAAGGCATCGTACAAAAGTTTATAAATTAACTTACAATATTATGTATATTGATCGTCACCAATCAACAGTTTGAAATACATAATATGTACCTACGTTTACGTATATTTGTAGCCCGTACACTTTGCTCCGCTGTTAAATAAATATTCAAATTTTAATGACACGATATATATGTATGTTAGGTTTATTTGTAACATTTTGTAGTCAAGTTTCCCGTACAGTGTAATCGCTAGTGATTGAACTGTCACAGGTGATTTGGTGTGTCTAAGAATGACCTAAAAATGTTTAATGCAGAATACGCAGTTCGTACGTATGTATGTATAAGTCCATGACGTCATGAATGAGAAGCAAGCAGAAACAGAAACATTCTGAAGCCGACAATAACAGTGTACATCTCGTGACCTATCTTACAATTCACCAAACCACTACAGTTACAATATTATATTAGATAATTTGTGATTAATTCTCAAATCTATGTTGTTTATTTTAATTACTTTGGATAACTTAATATCAGACTAAATAGCCATTGAAGTCCATAGAAATCACAACGAGAAAAGCCTAATCTAATGCTAATCTAGGCACTCTGAGACTTACTCCTTTTTGTCTTCATGAAGGATCGAGGGTGCATCAGGTCCAACAATACAATAAGAAGAGGATAACTCTCAGAATAAATAAGAACCAGTTCGAAGTGTATAATGTCTTAAATTGAATTTGATTAATAATAAATTAATTTGTTATTGTGCGGATCAATTTTAATAAAACCAACATATTAATATCATACAGAACAAATTAAAAACAAATCTAAAATACGAACTTAAGTTAACACACAACCTTTGACTTCAAACATCACTTACGTGCTGCGTACGGACCCCGGGCGGACAATCAGCTGTTATCGTAATGTGATCGCTGCAACCAATTTGCGAAAGGAACGGTCACCTTTCCGTATTCACTTGAGGCTGATCGCATTCTTCACTTACGACCTTTATATTTGAGTCAAAACTAAAAATGTCCTCGAACCATAGAGTATATAGCTAATGTAGACATGACTGTATGAATACATAACGACATACATTTACATACTTAGGAAATTGAATCTTAATTTTAAATGCTCAGGTGAAAAATTGATGTTTTGGTTCAACGTAATCAATCATGGTAATAAATAATGATCTTGGGGTAGAATAGTCGCTACCACGAAGAAATTCGTCAAGATCGTTGTGAATGCCATCTCTAGTCTATGGGTCATAGGTAGTTTAGCAGATACTTACTGACAATAAAGCAGCAAGTGACTACCTACTATTATGTTCTATGGGAAGCTGCAATATTTCGGCGCATTTCATCACATAAGGCGAGCGTGCTTCGTGTCGAGTAGGGCCGCCGACAAGATCAGACAAAAACTGACAAACGACGGACAATTAGCTGATAAATTGTTTAATTAATTACAGGAATTCAGTGCTCCACATAGTGGTTTTTGCGAGGTGTGTTTATTTCATGTTTTGTGAACTTGCAGGCTTTAATTATCTTGTGAACATAACAAACACACAAAACGTAATAATCTAAAATTAAATGTTAATTTAAAAAATTAGGCTATTTTCTGTGCCAACTATGAACACCCTTGATCAGTTATCTTGAATCGATAGATGTGTGAAACTATGTTGCGTTCGACACTTCGCTGAAAAGCCATTGCTAAAAAGTACTTAAATAAACATTAATAAATCTTGAAGCCACTAATATAACTGATACGGCATCTACGGTATATTTTTATTTAAAAAAATTCTCTTGACTGTCTTTTTATTATGTAATACATGTATTATTAGTGTTTTATTATCAGCTTAAAATTAATTATTTTTAAGCAATCTGTGTATCGCTGTATGGCTGTGTCGGAAAAATATAATTTTCAACGAAAGTTGTAGTATTATTTTTACATTGCTCCACATTACACACCTAATGAACACTTGACGCTACCTCAAAAACCTGTAAAAGGTCACATTTTCATCGAAACTGATGATATCTCGAAACATCGACCTGTGATTGAGAAGCCGACATTATTCCGCCGAGCAACGAGTTTAGCTGTACCCATACTTCTTGTCAATTTTTTATTTATTCAATAATAATTTACATTTAACTTTTTTTTGCTTAGACGGGTGGACGAACTGACGGACTACTTGGTTTTAAATGGTTACTGGAGTCCTTAGACATCTTAAACGTAAATGCCTTGAGACAAGAATTGTGAGGTCTCAGTTTTAACAGTAGGTACAACGGCTGCCCCGCCCTTCAAACTGAAAAGCATACTGCTTCACGGCAGAAATAGGCAGGGTGGTGGTACCTACCCGTGCGGACTCACAAGAGGTCCTACCACCAGTAATTATGCAAATTATAGTTTTGCGGGTTTAGTCGGTTGTGAACAAGTCTTTCTATAACAAAATGGTATCTGCCGGCGGGATTCGAACACCGGTTCGCTTGATACGAATGCACCAGGCGTCTTATCCATTAGGTCACGACGACTTCCAAAGCTGTTGATTATTTTGTTTTTTTGCAATTGGTTTATGTAACTAGGTGAATTTATATTTGCAAATATTAAATTATGAAGATAAAAAAGTTGAAAAATATTTTTATTCAGAGAATTTACTATTTAGTTACTTTAACAAAATGTGAGCAAATTCAGAAGAATAATTCACTTACCTAATTTAATTTCCGAAAAGAAAAAAAAAAACTTTAAATTTTGTTGTACATTAATTTCCCTCAGATACCCCGCCGCCCCGCCGCTCCACCGCCCCGCCGTCCCGCATTGAATACCGATCATACTTTAGTACAAGCAAGGACCGAAATCGTCGGTGCGACAAGCGCCTTAAAATACAACGACCATCGGAAACCATTACGAGCAAAAAACTAGAGCACTCATGAACATTAATAAGAGTTTCACTGGAACCGACGACAAACATTTTTATTGACAAATTGTTTTGCCTTCATCGTACGTTTCAACGTTCGGCTTATTCAATTGTTTGCTTTTTGTTTGGTTTTAAACTTCAATTGGATTTATTGAGGTTATTATGATGACATCTCGTCATTTTGTTAAATGTAGCGTGGGACATTGTTTTATTTTATTTTATTCTAATTTTAATTTGACGAAAGTACTGTCCCTGCTCATTTATTTTTTATTTTTGAATAAAGTTGATCTAAAGTTTCTTTAAATTTAATAACGCAGCTGGTTTACCTTCAATAATTTTCTTCACATGGTCATTTTTCTTTCATTCAATCTTCCCATAGACAACTCTCTAAAATAAGCAATGCTGAGAACCATGTGCCGAACTGCGTGCGTGAGCGCGGTGCATATCCACGACAACCTACCATTACCTACAGTGTAAAGAGAGTCGACAGGTTTATCAAAATCAATAACTCTCCCATCGAACACGGAAAGCGTTCAACAGTTAAACCCCGTTATTCTCGTTCAATAAGAAACTTGTCAAATTCAATTTCTCATCTTCTCGTCCCGAAAAAAGTACTCGTGAATCCATTTTTCCCGAAATTAAGGTGAAGCGAAGTGAAACCGGTCGCCGGCCATGTACGGCGGCCCCGCGCTCGCGCCGCGCAAATGATTCGAAATTGTTTCCGCGAGCGTCCGACCTCACAAAAAACACGTGTCACAGCAATAAATCATTCGCATTCAGCTTACTCGATTTAACGTAGGAATCGATCGGAGGCGGCCGCAGCTCGCAGCTCGCAGCTCGCAGCTCGCGGAGAGAGTTGTAACCAAGAATGTCGTCCGAATGTTTTTGTGCCTTTTGTAGCGTCCAACTTCGTTTTTAATGTCGCCTACTGATGTGGAGACTACAGAAACTCAATTTTAGTGAAAATGTAAAAAAAACCTTTACATTATCTTCAAAATTTAATCTTCGATTTGTCACATGTTCATATTCTTTTTAAAAGCAAGCCTATAGTGCGCTGGCGATAGTAAAATCATTCGTGCCCGCAGTGCTAGAGGTAGAAGTAATTCTTAACTAATAATGCTCTAAACATGTCATTAAAGATACTCCTAATCCATTAACGGTGCTTTTAGGTACCTCAAGCACCGGTCACCGTCCTCGCCGAACCCGGCACTTGCGACGAAGGGCTCGACGAGTAAATGAACCCATAGACACAGCCCACAGAGTTTCTCGCCAGATCATCTCAGTGCCGCATGTTTCCGATCTGGTGGTAGGTTCTGCGAAGCGCTGCTCTTGCTAAGGCCAGTGTTAACAGCACTACGATGTGAGCCCCGTGAGCTCACCTACCTGGCAAGGAGAAGCTGAAATAGCTTCTCAAGACTATCAGAATCGGTAGGAAAAAAAAACAAAAATATCGCAATTTTTCTCTTTCTTGAAAGTTAACGGTAACGAGAGACATATTCGTGTTTGCTTGTTGATGATTTGTTATCATAGATAATTGAATGCGAATAAAGGATGGATTGGCACCCAATTCCGGACGATCAACTTTAAAAAAAAACTTTTCAACTACGCTCTGATAGATTTTATTAGATATTTTAAGAAATTGCATGAAAGATAACACTGTTAATTACCATAAAATGTCAGTTACTTCTAAACCAGAACACAATTAACAGTAATAACAATTCTTCAGATCCAAAATGTGACAGAGAAGGTGAAACAATATGGTTCATGTCGACAAAAAAATATGCTATCACATTTCAAAACGCCGCGCACCGTCGCGACACAGCACACAACAGGGACAGCCCAAAAGCGTCGCTCGTAAATAACAAACGCATCGCACAAACGGAGAGGAGACCAACAAAAAAGCAACAAGTTTGTAATTAAAGTGGACACCGGCTCCCAACCTCGTGCCTCGGACTCACCGACCACAGAACAGACAGACTCATTGTATTCTGTATAAAATTGAGCCATAAATATTGTAAACGTAATTTCCGATTGTGAAATTTCGTTCAGAATTATTTGCATGTCGACCCACTGGGATGTCACCTTAAACGTATAATGTGCGTTGTTTATATGAGCCGACGCGTGCGCTTCAAAAATTTCCAAAATGGCCGTCTGACTCTTGCAGTAACCGAACAAATTATTGTCATTTTCTCTATTTAGTTATTGAAAGTTAAGGTAGAACGTTAAATTAATAAATAATAATATGTACCTTAGTTAATTAATATAGTTCTTACATTAATGCACACTATTGGACAGGATACATACCGAATTTTATTTTATGACATATACTTATACGTATAACCACTATGAGTTGAAAGTCTCGCGGAGTCCGCGTGTGACCACACACAAGGTAGACGCAACTTTACAATTAATTTTAATTGTTAGGTTTTAAGTCAAAGCCTTGTTTTATTTATTGGGGACATTCTTTCGTAACGCGAATTGTATTTCAGAGTACCTGGGTTGAATCATATTACTTTATATTTATTACGTTGAATAAGACGCCATACTAGAATATTCGTTACTTTTTTAAGATCGAGGAAAACTTATCGAAAATATTATAATTGTGTAACTAATTTAGTCGAAGACAATCGATATAGACCATTGCCGACCTTCAAGCATAAATATCGCTATTTCAGAGTGTAAACTATATCTCAGAGCAGGTAGGTAATAGTTACACTTCGGTCTTCGGTCAAGAAGTACTATCGTGCAATTAAAAGGGAATCTCTGAATTTAAAAACTTGTGGAATCACTGGCGGTAAGGCGTGTGAGTTGACGCGGGTAAGGATCACTATCCTGCCTATTATTACCGCGAAGTCTATCTATTTATAATAGTAATAAAGAGTAAAGAGATGGACTCAAGATTATAGGCCACCTTGTGAAATATTTTACTTGAGGTCAGTATTTACATAGAAAAGTTGAGGGAGAGATTTGCACTATAGACGAATCACCCGATACTACCAGAGCGGCGTCTTTCTTATTAGACTACGGCCGCCTTAAGATATGTTCTACATCAATAAATATTCTATAATATGTTGTCTATAATAGTGTTGTAAATATTCTATAATATTATAGAGCACATTGCCGTTACTATCGAGTGTGGTGAATATTTAGCACATGTCTTCCTAAATTAATGCTATCAAGTTATTTACAACACTAGCGAAGAAGCAAAGAGCAGATATTCTAATCATATAAGTAATGTGTTTCACACAAAGTTGGGATACGTCTGACCTGTGGCGTGTCTGGAAGCAATTCTAGTGCTATCTCCGGTGTGGGAACGTCGCCGCGTCGCCTTGGCGCGGTCTATTTGTTAACGCGATCAATTCATTCGGTTTGTACGAATATTCGCTGTGTGAGCTCACCTTACGAGCACAAGAACTTGCTTTTTCAAATAAACTTACAATTTATATCAGTGATTTGTATGTATTGATACTGACATTGACATATTACATTATTATTGTACACAGGAACTGTGTAAATAGAGATTGTATATTTTTATCGACGTAGATGTAGAGACGAGATCATAGCCCACTTGATGTTTAAACATGAGCATACGAGTATGTATAGCCTAGCCCACCTAGCATCACATGCTTCTGATCCACGGGGCCACAGGTTTAATGCTGGGCAGTGGAGGAGTGCTACTATTATTATATGACTCTACATACTACCATATTTCTGAATTGAAATGAGTCTAATGTAAAGCTGTTTTACGGATACACACAATTGATAGCCTGCTAACAATGGTTGAATATTATATTGTTTATAGTGCTGCGGTTGAAACTACTTGCTCAACTATCCGTATTAAGTATCAAAAATTTGTTTTGTATTCATTTTAAGTGATCTACACCGCTTTTGATAATATTATCATTATGATAACGATTACTTTAATATCGTTTAAAGAATTATTTACTATCTGGCACTTATAGTACTTAGCCATATGTAACCATGACATTGAATACGCTATAAAATACACAAACAGGCTTAGAGATAGTTTCACACAAGTGCAGTTGTGGTTCAATTTTGATTAAGAGACGATGAAGACGGGTAGCTGGGAGCTGTGTGCCGGTCACGACGCGGCCGGGGCCGGGGCTGGTCGCTGCGCTGTGCCGCGGGTTGTAATGTTGCGCGCCGATAATCGCCACTCGCTACCGTTCTAACAACTGAACCCGACATCATTTATTTATTACGTTCAAACCTTATTTAATGTTTTCTTTCGATCCTAGATCAACATCCGCCTTAGCCAAATGCCGTTTTGCATTTCTCACATTTGCATCTGCTAGATTGTCATGCTTTTGTCATCTTTCTTCATTTCTTCGATTGATTTGAGGCTTATCTTTTGTTTTCAATTTACTTTTTATTTATTAACTTCTTTACTGTTAAAGTCTTCATTGTTAGTTTTCAAATTTTTTTCTTTCTTTTTTTCTTCTTTTTCTCTACAAATTTTTTTCGCTTTTTTTTTGCTTCGCAAATTTAAGTTGTTTCGTACTAAATTTCGTTAATCGGTTCAAAATTTTTTGTGACTATCGACATGATCATTAGCTCTCAGACGTCAATTACTGGCAATAGGCTATTGCCTATACTATACGCAAGGCCTCCCTCAAGCCTTGGGGGAGGCCTTGCCTGGTGGGCTTGCTTGGCCCGATCTTGAGTTGCGATTTTAATCAGGCCATCGTTCCACCTCGCTGGAAGACTCTCCAGCCTTGCGTTTCCGGTGTGCAATAATCATTCGTAAACTTTATGACCCCAGCGAACATCAATTCTTTGAGCAATATGGCCAGCCTTCTGGCCCTACAACGTCCCAGTCCTTTGGATTATGTCAGTTAAGACTGTTCTGCTGCGAATCTCCTCATGCATGATTCGATCTCCTAAGGAAACTACGAGTATAGCTAGCTACATTCGGCATCATCATCATCACTACTGTCGCCATATTTATAATCATCATCGATTTCGTCATATTTAATATAAATATGTATATGTATGTATTATACATAACCAAACTAATGTGTTGATATTAGATTCGGTAAATGTTTTAACCGACTCTAAAAAAGGAGGAGGTTCTCAATTCGACTGTTTTTTTTTATGTTTATTACCTCATAACTGTTGACTGGGTGAATCGATTTTGATGATTATTTTTTTATTAGAAAGCTGACGCTTCCCATGTGGTCCCATTGCAATTTAGTCCAGTTCTGATAATGGTATCCATGAACCATATAAATCTTAAATTTGCATTAAGTACATGCGCGACAAATAGATGAATAACTCAATAACTCAATATCACGCCAACCGATTTCAATGATTATAAATTATTGCTTATAGTATATAATAATATTATTTTGTTTTGGAATATCTTATTTTTCTGAAGTCAGTTTTTGTTAAAGCATGTCTATTTACGGTTATTGTAACTTGTTAAGTATCACCGTTGGTTTCATAATAAATAAATTTAGGCCGCCACTTCTGAGTGCTTTTAATATAGCTGATATCCACGAGAATCCGCCCGAATGGGCAGTAGAATACTCGTCCACCTACTAAGAGAATAAAAAATACTTCTATTATTAATGAGGGCTAGGCATACAGCCAGGTCGAGAGGGAGAGTTGGATTGAATATATACGTCCGAACCCCATGCGTGGTAAAACCGGTAGAGGTAAGAGGTTCGAGTGCGGCCTAGCAGTCAATACTGCGACGTGCGAAAGACCCGGAGACGTCTGACAGACAAAGACATCAGTGAAAAGGACTATACATTGGCCGTCACGGTCGGTGTCCCATCCGACCGCCCAGGTGGTATCGTTGATATTCTGGAATATCTCACCCGAATCTCGCGTAGCCTCTATCACGCCGGTTGCTGTAAACAAAACCGTCGAAAGAAGCCACCTTCTACGGAGATAAGCCACGTTGTGACTGCGACAAATTAGCAATCTGCTCTGCAGAGCAGCCGAAGCGGAGTGTTCCTGTCAGCTAGGTGTCACACGAGTCCATTTGATTACTCCACACAAGTATCGTGAGTCAACATTAGTATTCAATGAACGTTGACGGTAAATTATAAACTAGATTAGATCTATATCAACGTCCAGCGCGCGTCCCCCCTACAAGGAGGCCGCTGTATTTGGATTCCCTCCGTTTGGATATTACTCACATTCTCGAAATACAACTGCCATAATCGTAAAACTATTAAATGAATATTATTTCTAATGTGAATTGTATATTCATTAATATTTATTTACGATCTTAAATTGAACATGTTCGTTTTACATTTGGAAAATGTTATTTATACCGTTTCCAGGAAGGTTTTTGTTCAAAGTTGCTGCGCATCATTATTTTAGGTGTTATTATATACCCAATGTAATTAGTTGGTTTCGGAAACATGGAGTGATCATGTTCAAATGAAACGTTAAGCCTGAAATCTGAATACACTACAATCTCATTGTCTTGAATCGCATGCAATATCAATAACATCAAAGTATTACGATGTGGCTAGTGTTAGAGCTGATAAAAGTATATTCAACGACATGGACAATTAGGCTTTGGAGCTGATAAAGATAAGCACGCTTAGCTTTATTACAAAGTATCTAAATTTTCTGATCCAGATCTGAAATTTGTTAAGTCAAATATTGAGATTTCAATGACAAGGAAGAATTGCCGGTTGAAAATAACCGTACAATAAAGTGCACCGAATAACTTAAATTACGTACAGACATCTTTACATATTGTGTGTTCGATAGACGCACGCGCGTCATGCGCTGTATAAGGTGCTGTCAGTGGGCCGCGTTGATTTATTGCGAGCCACCGAACTCGCATCAACCGACTAGGCGACTGTTGCGTTCCACTTGTAACTATAATTTTATTCTTTTATGATATCAGTATTATTCCGCAATGCCGTTGCGATGGTCGCCCGCAACATTAACATTTGCTAAATCTTCTAATAGCGGAATACAGTGATACGACTTGATGCTGTTTTCTTTCTTGTTATTGTTAATGATAGTGACAAAAGATATGGTGAAATAGTAATAAATAAGTAGAGAATATTTATAACTTCTCGGAACTCTATATTTTACTGCCTTTGATGCCTCATTCTACCGCAGAAAGAAGTATTAACTGAACCTGCGACTAGTCGTAGGTTCCCGTCGTTCCTTAGAGAACTAAGTGAGTTCGATCCTAACTAACATTGAAATCCATCAACCACCTTTCGTACCCATAACACAAGAAGAGATCAAAACTTATGTAATTATTACAATATTTAGCACTTCTACCACCATAATAAATTGGCACAAACTTCCGTAGGAAGTGTTCTCACTCTGGGTTGAAAAGAGGAAACTATCCTAAAGTTGCTTACACGTCGGTGGCGCCTTGCTGGTGTCTGTTTTATGGGTGCTGAAGCATTTCTGCACTACTGAGAGGATCCTATCGCTGGGCCAATCCTTTCACTTCCACAACGTACCTCAACCTACCTAGGAAGTCGTCGTGGCCTAACGGATAAGACGTCCGGTGCATTCGTGTTGAGCGATGCACCGATGTTCGAATCTCAGGCGGGTACCAATTTTTCTAATGAAATACGTACTCAACAAATGTTCACGATTGACTTCCACGGTGAAGGAATAACATCGTGTAATAAAAATGAAACCCGCAAAATTATAATTTGCGTAATTACTGGTGGTAGGACCTCTTGTGAGTCCGCGCGGATAGGTACCACCGCCCTGCCTATTTCTGCCGTAAAGCAGTAATGCGTTTCGGTTTGAAGGGTGGGGCAGCCGTTGTAACTATACTGAGACCTTAGAACTTATATCTCAAGGTGGGTGGCGCATTTACGTTGTGGATGTCTATGGGCTCCAGTAACCACTTAACACCAGGTGGGCTGTGAGCTCGTCTACCCATCTAAGCAATAAAAAAAAAATACAGACGTTTGTACCTTCTCAGCTGGCCGCCAGATGTGCTAAGAATCAATAACAAAATCAGAGATACGTTTACGGTGTTTATTACCCCTTGATTCGCATGTCTCACCGGCCTAGCTTAGTGATGAGTGATTTCTTTATGTTCAGCCCTTCAAGTGCATGTCATAAATCTCGTGTTCGCGTGACGACCTCATTTATAATTAAACTTTACCGAAATGTCAAACAATACATCACATCGAGCCCGCACTCGCTCGCTCGGCCCGCTGCAGCAGTACGGAGATTAAAACTCGTAAACAAGTCCGCGACGTGCGACTTACGACGTGCCTCCACCGTCCTTCTGCAAATTATTCATGGGACCTTCAGCTTTTCGAGTTAATACATCAACTTTTTTGTGAAACAATCTTACTTAATCGCATAATCATAAACACAAACCGTGAAATGGTAAAAAACACGATATTGTTTCCAAATAAATGCTCTACGAGAAAAATTAAAACAACGCAAAGAAAAAGACAACAGTAAGATAATACGTGAGCTCATTAGACTTAACACTTAATGCTCTATTTTAATTTTACAATACCGCCAAACAAAAATGTCATAAATGAATAACTGAATTTGATACAAATGTAAGAAGTCCCAAAGAGATAATGCCGTTCGACTAATTTGGTTTTGTTTTTTGGTGTCAACTAATAGCGGTCCCGTTTGGGCCCGACGTCTGAGGCGGCTCGCGTTCTCGCACCCATAATGACGTTTAATTGAAACGTGTACTCGTAGTGATCAGCGGCGAGCGAGGCGCGGCTCTACTTACCTGTACATACAAACGAAGCACTGTAGTGCTGGAGACCGGTACTGCTGCGCTCACGTTTCTCATCACAGAAGAACAAACGTCCTGTTGTTATACGGTGGTCACGGTCAATACACGAAAAGAACTATCCAATTTATGCAGCTTACATGACGTGTCGATCTCTGACGGCGCTACTTAATTTAATACCCGTTAATATTTCAAGGATATAAATATCTCAAGAACATCTTAAGGAATAAAATCAGTGAATACCAGAACGCTATTGTCTCGTCGTGTTCATAGCAGTAGACGCACGGGGTCGGCGCAGCACGCGCCTACGTCTCGTTGACAGGTTCACAGCCAATGGGCTTTCTGGCGCCATCTAGGCTCACTGTAAGTATCATGAAATACGTCTGAAGTTAGAAGCTACGAGGACTCCTACAACAAACTCCACAGTATTTTGTTGTTTCTTAATTTTATAATTCAGATTCAGAAGACTCAGAGGTTCAGAATAGTAAAATTGGATTAAGTCCCTTGCAAAACAACTCAATATTTCATAGAAGCAAGTAGCTAGGGCCTCCTAGACTAGGGTTGGGCAATTTGTCGCGTGCGAGTCGGAGCGGACGGTGATGGAATGTCGCCGCTCGGAAATCGCCAAACTGCAAAATAACGAGCTTTATTTAAATACTGCAAATTGCTGATATAAATTTTATTCATTTAGTTTGAAATATGCGGTTGAGTGGAACAGCGTATCTGTTGCAGTGAAATATATGGATCGATCGTGATTCTTCGAGACCACTATTCACGTACTTCACATTCTACTAGATAAACTGGATTTATATACCTAGTACGAGTATTAGCGTAGTTTTAGTGCGGCGGACTAAGAAGCGATAGGTTCGAATCCAAGAATGGTAAGTGTGCTCATTTATTATTAAGTTTAATTTAAATTTACTATTCATAATACAACCCAGAATTAGGTAACAAGCGATCCCTTTTTACTAGCACAGACAGACCAACATGCGCACGATCCATCTCATATTAAACGGCTAGCGGAGATCACAGATACTACATCCTGAATGGCGGCGCGTCTTTTAAAGCAGCTCTAAGTCTGCTTTGCGTTTTCTTGATAGCAGAACGAATGAGATGAATAGATACAAATATCAAAAATGTTCTTTTCTATTCAAATTTAGGTAATAAAGTTTTAGTGTCCAAATGAATAATCCCACCAGTAACTAAGTATGTAGTGTTTGCAAAAAGTACTTTATGTACAACATTGTATACTCTAAAAGAATATAACAAAATATGTATTCTGACAATTACGTGCAATAAAAACGTCACAGAGTATAAAGCTGTGTGAAATACAAGAACTGAATCATTTCACTTCATAAAGTATCAATAAAACGATCGTTGTCAATTTGGAGATGCGGAACTCGCTGCAAGAGTACCGCAGAGAGACGCTATGTGGGGGCAAGCGTTCGCCGACGTATTTGTAAATTCAATTCTCTGTATACAAACAAGATGATGATATATATTATAAATAATATAAATTTGATTGTATTCATTACTGATCGAATATTTCAACAAAATAATTTGTTAAAATGTTAATCTATTTTTATCTTGAGAAGAGTTGAAGGCTTGTTATGGGAATGTTTGCATATGTGTCTGTTTTTAGAAATCATCTTGTTTACCATGCTGATGAAATTCATTTAAAATGTTACATGATACATGAATAATTTTCAGAGATGCATTAAATATATATAATACTATAACCAAGATCCATTAAAATACAGAATGAGAATATGGATGAAAATGTGCTTTGTATATACATAGTTTAGATCCAAATAAAAAATGTGGCTCAACTTGCTACATGATCTAGCGTAAGACGAACGTTTGGTAAGTACGGGTTCGTACATATTTCATTAGAAAAATTCGAGCACCGGTACAGTCGCATCGCATCGCATCGCATCGCTAGATGAGAATGTGGCGAGAGACATCCTTTAGGCTACGATAATTTCGCAATAGTTGTTTTTTTTTCTTACCTATCCATCAAGATATCAAGCCTTGAGAGGCTGAATCAGCGGTTACCCTTGTGTGTAGGTGAGCTCCCGCGGCTCAAAACCGAGGTGTTGCTAACACTGGCCCTAGCAAGAGCAGTACTTCGCAGAATCTAACAGCCTGGCCACGGGACATTCGCCGATACGAATATTCGCGCGGTGCGAACGGCGAAGCGTCTAGCGACTAAAACAAGCGCATAGAAATGTACCTAACAAGCCACGCGCACCGGCGACCGGCGAAGCGACCGGCGGAATGTACCGAGCGAATCGCGCGGGCGACTTACGATGCGGCGGGCGAGCAAAACAAATGCATGAATAAGGACGGCGCAAGCCACGGAGTCGAGCGGTAGTCGCGGCGAATAGTGCAGTGATTAAATGAGTTTAGTTGTTTTCGCCGCGAAAAATGAACGCCGAAATTTTTATATTTTATATTTTTTATTAATTTTTTTTTTTATATTTTTAAACTCGTCGTGGCCGAACGGATAAGACGTCCGGTGTTGAGCGATGCACCGGTAGTCGAATATCAGGCGGGTACCAATTTTTGTAATGAAATACGTACTCAACAAATTTTAATGTTCACGATTGATTTCCACGGTGAAGGAATAACATCGTGTAATAAAAATGAAACCCTCAAAATTATAATTTGCGTAATTACTGGGGGTATGACCTCTTGTGAGTCCGCGCGGGTGGGTACCACCACCCTGCCTGTTTCTGCCGTGAAGTAGTAATGCGTTTCGGTTTGAAGGGTGAGGCAGCCATTATAACTATACTTGAGACCTTAGAACTTATATCTCAAGGTGGGTGGCGCATTTACGTTGTGGATGTCTATGAGCTCCAGTAACCACTTAACACAAGGTGGGCTGTGAGCTCGTCCACCCATCTAAGCAATAAAAAAAATTAGTTGAAATACTAGCTAGACCAGCTATTTGGAAGTCTAGCCACTCAAAGTATTTCTCGTACTTCTTGTGGAATTCTCCATCTATAGGTATACTCCGATTCTTATTCAAATCATGTACTTCACAATCTTTTCCAAATAGTAGGTCCTGAACCAAAAAACTATTAATTTGTAAGCAATATCGAGATAATTTCGATATAGACATTTCGCTGTCGGACTTCCTTACTAGTCGCGGCGGCGAACGTGAGTACCCGTGGCCTGCAAACGGTGCTGCGCGAATGGTCGCCTCGCCCACCGCTTCGCTGTTCGCACCGCCGATCCCCGTGGCCAGGCCGTAACACTGGAAACGCGACCACTGAGAAGATTCGACGAGAAACTCAGTAGGCTGTATCGTTGTTGCGGACGACGACTCGTACAGAAGGTAGCGATAACAGCGATACGAGGTACCACGAGTATGTCCAGTAGTGACACGTCACACGTCGCAACGAAGTGATCAAACATTGCGTGGTGGCAAAGCACAGCTGCTCGGTCATGTCCACACAATAAACATGAATACAACAAAACCGATAGAGCACAACTTTGTAAGGAGCTTGGCGAAGCTGAGGACATTGATAACTTTATCGTCTTCTATTGTTCATGAAATTATATGACGTGCCGTTTGCAAAAGTAATACTGCTTTATTTTTTGTTCAAAAAATGACATTGCGAACAAAGTAAATGGATTTGGTCTGCGTGGGTCGATCAGATTTTAAACGTACTCGTGATTCGCGTCGTTATTAATCGCAATACGATAATGTACATAGTCCAGCTCTTGAATATTGATTGTAGGGCACGTTCGGAGGTGGCTCGAGTCGATGCCACCGTTGGCTGTTATAGTCATGAAATAACCATAAAATCGTTCTAGTTTGAAGTCGCGGGCTTAAATATCCATCAAGCAATTAGAAACCAAAAAAATTAATATATTTCTATGTAAGCACATGTATTTTACTGAATTCAAATAGTTACTGCATTTTTTGAAGTTATACTTCTTTAGGCGCGTTATGAAAAATTCATAAGAGTGAAATTTTGCGATGCGCGCGCACCGTGACACAAAATTAACAGAATGAAGTTGCCCACTAAATCGCTCATTACAATACGACCGACGTCACTTGGCGAGTCTGAATATAGCCGCAGGTGAACTTTCCGAACCGTACCGAGAATTACCGAATTTATAAGATGTCAAGAAAAGGGATGTCCAATATGCGTGTTTGAGAATGTTGTTTTATCGAATTTTTTTTTAAATTGATTAAAATTTAAATAAAAAAAAGAAATAAATTTAATAAAAATAAAGTATTTCTTCTTACGCGCGTACATAAGTACACGCACCCTTTTTTTTCATTACGAACACCTAAAGTGTGACCTGATACATAATGGTTTCGTGATGCATCAGTAATAACAAAGTTGTAAATAAATTCGAGAAGTCTTGTTTTCATAAACTAAAACATCAAAAAGTAAACATTTACTATTACAATCTGTGACTTAGAAAACTTAGACAAAGCTTTATTCCTAAGAAGAACGGGCGAAATAATAAAAAAATATTAGAATTAAATAACGGAGATTAGGACTAAATACTAAGTTAACATTAAGTACATTAATGCATGAATATATCTGACGCTACTGCGTAGGTGCTAACCGTACAAGCACTCGACAAGTTATGTATTCCTGGTACATGTAACAATGAAGACGTGCTTACTGCCGCCGGCTGCTCGCCTTCACATAACTGTACCAACTTATTTTATTACTTCTCTTCTCTTCACTTTGCGACTTTGATTGTAAATAAAGTTGTCTTTTAATTGTCTAGCCACCGTGTCTCTCTGTCTCTCCTAAACCCTTCCGTTCATTCCAACATCATATTCCAGTCCGCGGTCTACCTACACTCGCCTGTACCTATAACGTTACAGCGACATCAATTAAGTACATACCTGTACATAAGTACAAACGAAGAACTATTGAGTACACGGAGCTGCATTATGCAGGAATAGTACAGTAAGGTCCGTAGGCACTTATAAACGTCATCTGTCGGATAGTACTCACACCTACCAAAAAAATAGATGCTGCTTGCTAGATGCTGCAGATGCTTGAACAATCCACTCTGTTTCTCGCCAGATGCTCCCAGTGGGTCACGACCGCGGGATTCCGTTCCACTGATGGTTCAGCAAAGCACTGCTAGGTCTGGTCGTATCAGGTTGAGCCCCGTGTGCTCAGCTACCACCCCGCGCGTCCTTATCAACGATTAAGTGAGGATAAAAAATATAGAAAGGTTGCTCGGATCTACCCATTAAGTCGAAATATGAAAAACGTTTATTTCAATAACACGAGGTATGCGAGTGAGCTCCTCATTGCAACTCGATTGCATTTTAATCGCGCTCAAACAGGAATTCGCGCTCATTCATCATTTATGTTAAACTTTCGAAATTAATACAAAAACATCGATTATTATACAGTCGCCGGCTCTGTTTGGACAACCCTTATTATTTATTTACAGTTTTAACATTATCAATAAAACTAACATATGCTGTTGATACCCACAAGACTACCAAGATAAAACCATACTATTTTATTGTACAATTCATAAAGATTTTATAATTATTTTTGAAATACCTAGTCTTGCCATAAATAATAAGACAAAGGAAAAAAAAAAATCTATTGCAAATAACATTTATTAGTTTTACAATGCGTTAGTTTAATACATAAATATAAAACAATTTTAAGTATAAAAAGCTTATTCGAAGTGGTCTCCATTGGCTGCAATACAGTCCTTTAAACGTTGAGGCCAGTTATCAATAGAAGCACGCACTCTTTCCATGGGAAAATTGTTCACTGTCAATCGTACGGATTGTTTTAGGGACTCCAAATTATCATGGTGCTTAGAGCAAGCCGTACTCTCTAAAACTGACCATAAATCATAATCCAGCGGATTAAGATCGGGACTAGACGACGGCCAGTCTTCAGCTCTGATGAAGTCCGAAACGTTCGTTTCCAACCAAGACTGCGTAGACCGAGCTTTATGACCTGGCACCGAGTCTTGCTGGAAGGACCATTCTTGATTATTGAACATGGTGTTGTTAATGGGCTTCACTACCTTCTCAAGAATGGTATCTTGATACACTTGTGCCGATGTTTTGATATCTCTTTCACAAAAGTATGGCTCAGTCACGCCTTCATAGCTAAAACCCCACCAAACCATCACTGAAGTCGGAAAGTGCCCACGTTGCACTCTGTCGACTAATTGGGAAGCTTCCTTAGAGCTTTGAGCATAAATACAGTCAATTTGTTTGTTAAAATGTTGCTGAATTGTAAAATTTTCTCACCTGTAAACAAATTTTTTCTATGACCTCCCTTTGCGTACCGCTTCAGTAGTTGTTTCGATTTTACCACCCTTTTCTCTCTCTTAAATTATCAGTTAAGAAATGACCAGTACGTCTCTTATAGGCTGCAAGTGCTAAGTCATCTTTTAAAATACGCGACATGGTTCTAGGTGCTATCTTCATCTCCCGTGATAAAATCTTTTGCTTTCGGACAGGATTTCTTCGAATTCTTTCCCTTACTGCGTTGACCACCTTTTTCGTATAGACACTACGTGGACGGCCAGATCTTTTTCTGTCACAAACAGAGGAGATCTCATTGCATCTATTAATTGCCCGGTACACAAACATTTTACTAATACCAAGCGTATGGAGAGTTTTAAAAATTGCATTTGGCTCCAGACCTACTTTGTGTAATGCAATCACAGCGATTCGGTTCTCTTTATCACCCCACTCCATTTTAATATCCCAAAATATTGTACAATGTATTGGCGCCAAAATGAGAAAACTCAATGACCAATCATATAAAAATGACAGATTCCAAATTCAAACGTAATATTTTGTTTATTTTTAATTGTAACAGTATTTATGGCCAGACTAAGTATTCTGAGGATTACTATATTTAAAACTTTTTCTTAAACTTTATCTTTTCTTAATCACGTACTGAAAGACATACAACAAAGAAAAGTACTGAACCAACCTGGCAGGCGGGTGTGGTGGCTGCCACCGCCCTGATGCGTCGCTCCTCGCTGGGGCACGCTGCACCCGTTGATGCAACATTACGTGACCATTCCGTAAAAGCAGGTCAGTTTTCTACATACGAAATTAAGTTTCGAGAGGCATTTATCAAAAGTTTTTAAAATGTTTAGTAATTGGGAAATTGCATTGTGTATTGTATGCAGATATAAACTACCCCATAAAACCTAGTGTCAAAAGAAGACTGAAAAAGAATGCATGTGACTGACTGACGGTTGATGTATTTCAATGAGAAATACAGTTGTATTTAAACGTATGATGCCTTTCATAAAACATCGACGATGTAACAACAATGAGCTGACCGAGCACTCACCACTTTTTCGGTCAAAATTTCTCATACACTATGTATGCTACACATACACACAGACGGATAGACTAAATCGACAAATTCCAAACAGTTCAGTACAACTAAGTCATCTGTGTCAACCGGCTGCTGTGTGTAGTTGAATATTAAACACACTCTTGTCAAAGATTCATTAATAATTTCTCATGAATTATGTTCACAGAATGTACAAAATGTAAAACGGCGTTTTACATTTTGTAAATATTTTACTACTCATTAACCTGTGAGGATCTCATCGAGAGGCCCGCTCTCCAAGTCTGAACATACAACTGCTTGTGTTACATCAATAGCAGACAGGGTGCCGCCGCTAACTAGATAACCGACTCAGACAACGTAACTGTCTTCCTCATCCACTCTACGTACTTTTAGACTCTCCAAGCATAGACCACCATTCGACGTGCAAACTAACCTATAGATACAGCCCACTGAGTTTTTCACCGGATATTCTCATTGGGCTGTGATTCCGGTCCGGTGGTATATTCAACAAGGCACTGCTCTTTCTAGGGCTAGTGCTGGCAAATATTTTCAGGCTTCACCCCTGAGTAGCTGGAATAACCGCTTAGGCTTTTCAGCCTTAGGTAAACTTGGTAACCGTAGAAGATTAGGTAGGAAAATAAAGGCTAACTATATACAGTATATAATATATACACAGCGAGCTCACAATAATTGAGCTAAGCTGAAAGGCTGGTCTCGCCCAAGTCGTCGAGTGTACCGCGTTGCTAGAGCCGCGCCATATATTCCGGGTGACACGCTGGTGCTGCTTGCTCGGCGGTGCTCCCCGGGCCGGGCGCGGCGCTGTCCTACGTATGATTTGTAACGGACGCTCCCGGCGCGCTACGTGCTCGCGCGCACGACCAGCCCGCTTAGTGCACGAGCGGGGAGCTCGCCGCCTGTACGAACGCCTTTATATCTATTTATTGTCACATCACGCCGATCATAAATACGCAAACAGTGAACAGGTGAGCGAGCGGCATCAACGCAACTGGCTGACCGGACTGGACGTTAACAAAAATATATATTGTTATTAGACTGTGTAAAGCTAATATCAATACATCTCGCGCTACGTTTAATAGATGAAGTAAAATTTAAAACTTAAATTTTAATCCTTTCGCATATAGGACGTGCTTAATATTGTACATCCACGATCAACATTTTTATAACAATAAAAAAACATAATTAATAGAAAACAAAAATAGTTAAATAATTCATTGAAAATAACATGAAAAAAATAAAATAAACTGTAAAAAATACATAAACAAAAATAACAATTTCATTATTGATTAACGATAGTGTCGAAACTATATAGTTCAGTAATATAATCGCTGTCGGCTCTGTTATTGCTTTGCCCGCTCAGCTCGTGAACGTATACTGGGTGTCGGCAGATGCATGGCGGAGGGTCGCGGACGTGTGCTCCGTGTGCCTGGTTGCCGCAGACAGGTGCCCTACCTTCCCTCCTCCGTTATATCTGAACATATGTAATGAACGGACTATTGAATTAGCTTCTCATCTGACTGCTATTCACAATATGCTGTACAATTTTGGGTGACCATTTAAAAAATATAATATATTTGATTTAAATAATTATTTTTGAAATCTACTCCATTATAAAGGAATTATTTTAAAGACACCGTATAACAATTTTATGGACACTAAAGTCTAGAGTTCCAAAATAAATTATTGTGATTTTTCGTTCAAGAAGTCTATTATTAGACATTATCATGCTAGGCGTGTCCAATAGAAAGTGATAATGTAAGTAATGCGCAAGTGTGACACAATTATCCTTTACTGAATGTTATTTTATTGTTCGACGCAGTCACCTTTCAGGTCTATACACTACGTTTATATTTTTTCTAAACCTAAAATTTCTTTTTTTTTTAATGTCTTCTTCCCAATCCCTTAGAAAATCGTGTACCACGATGACTACTGCGTCATTATCTTCACATGTATGGCTCTGATATGTCCCTTTACCCGCGGAAATAGGTAGAAATCACTAGGAGCTAGGTCCTGCGAATATAGAGATATGATATAGAGATATATAGAGAGAGAGAAAATAGAGGTAAATTCCATCAATTGGATGCCAGCTTCTTGAATGGCAGCCATCGCAACGGTGTCCTTGTGCGCGGGGGCGTTATCTTGGTGAAACAAAACAACATTAGCAAGTTTTTTTGGAACGAAGTTCCTTACGGCAGGCTTGGAGGGGATAGGAATTTTGCTGCGAGACCGAACAAAAAAAAATGTGATAGTAAAACCGTAAGAAAAAATCCGTGGAAAAAAGTGCGTGGAATAAAACCGTTAAATGAGACGTCGTCGTGGCCTAAAGGATAAGACGTCCGATGCATTCGTATCTAGCGATGCACCGGTGTTCGAATCTCGCAGGCGGGTACCAATTTTTCTAATGAAATACGTACTCAACAAATGTTCACGATTGACTTCCACGGTGAAGGAATAACATCGTGCAATAAAAATCAAACCCGCAAAATTATAATTTGCGTAATTACTGGTGGTAGGACCTCTTGTGAGTCCGCACGGGTAGGTACCACCGCCCCGCCTATTTCTGCCGTGAAGCAGGAATGCGTTTCGGTTTGAAGGGTGGGGCAGCCGTTGTAACTATACTGAGACCTTAGAACTATATCTCAAGGTGTGTGCATTTACGTTGTAGATGTCTATGGGCTCCAGTAACCACTTAGCACCAGGTGAGCTGTGAGCGCGTCCACACATCTAAGCAATAAAAAAAACTGGCTCTGCCAGAAAAAACAGCCCACCATCTTACTGGCGGATGGAATCTTCTATAGAAATATTCATTACTCGCGCTATGAAACAAACAGTAGCACGACGATCCGCTATGACAGTGTTTACAACTTTTTAATAATTTGTTCAGTCACTACCTGTGTAGGGCATCCGGTGCGAAGGTCCGACCGGACATTTTACTCCGCTTGCTAATCATGGGATAAAGTTTCAGATCATATATTATGACGATTCGTGTGAGCACCTGTCCATACGGGGTCTCTTATGCCCAAGTACCAATGCACGGTGTTTTTTTCTTAG
Organism: Bombyx mandarina; assembly: GCF_030267445.1. Classification (NCBI taxonomy): domain Eukaryota; kingdom Metazoa; phylum Arthropoda; class Insecta; order Lepidoptera; family Bombycidae; genus Bombyx; species Bombyx mandarina. The sequence continues at coordinate 19,698,980 of NC_143218.1, forward strand.
ATGACTAGACGAACTCATGGCCCATCTGGTGTCAAGTAGTTAGTTACTGAAGCCCATAGATATCTACAACGGAAATGCCGCCACTCACCTCGAAACATGAGTTCTAAATTTTAACAGTATAACGACTGTCCCACACTTCAAACCGAAGCGAATTAATGCTTCACGGCAGAAATAGGCACAATATTTTCTATTAATAATTAGAGTAGAAGTCTAAAGTAATATTTTGTTCAAATAAAGTATTAGATTCAGTCTTCCAACTATTACTTAGCACGCAACTAATCAACCCGCTGGGTTCAATATGGATAAAAGCTATCGATTAGATCCTAATCTCGTATACGATTCACTTTGAAAGCCACTCAATGTTCTTGTTATCAAAAACGAGTAGTAGTTAGTGGTGGCTGGCGTCGTTCAGAGCTTATTGAATTGATATTCCGTTATCCTATGTCTCTACGTTTTATTCTAATCTGCTTTATGATAAGCACGATATACTTTAGAGTAGAGTTGCTAAGGATTTACTTCACGATTATATTGTATGGCTTTGAATTAAGAATTATAAAACAAATGTACACTCATGAATGGAATCCTTACGCGTTCCCTTGTGCGAGATTTATCCTCAAATGTCGCTCGAGCCTTGCTCGTGCATTTTTTTCACAAAAAAGGCATTGATCCAATTCTGCAGCGATGTCCACCTAAAGCGTAAAGGTTAAATAAATTCGTACCGAAATGTGCAATATATTTTAAAGGTTTCGTAAAGAAGAACGAAGAGGCGTCGTGAAAGTTCCGTACGTTATTGTTTGTTACGGCTTGTTTATTGTAAACCGAGAGGTCGCAACAGCGCGGTGCTCACGCGCATACTTTATGCGAACATGGAGTCATCCCGTTGTGAAACTGAGCCGATCTCGTTGCAGTCGTGTAGCTACTGAAGCGTGCCTCATCTTGAGACATCCTTATTATTCTGAATTTATTCTCTTATTGTCAGGAAAGCACACGCTTCAAAAAAATTAACCCAAATTCATACTTTCATTTTTTGTTCATATAATAACAGCGCCACTTTAGCGATAAATAAGTTGATAATTATGGTAATAGGTACATATTTAATTACTTACCTATCATCGTTATTTTGTGTTTATTTTGAAATTGTCACTGTGGTGACGGTGGTACCAAACAGAAGTAAAATAGTAAGTTGACGCGTGACCCGCGGTCCGCCGCTGCGTCCGTCGGCTGCCTTCGCCTAGACCGTGGCCTTGCCGAACAGAAACACTTACTTGAATGAACATCAATAAGGGCTCTATATATTAGTTTAAAATTCTTCAAAACGATATTTTGTATTAAGTCATATGTGCAAATCGGGTTTGTAAAATATAACGGAACATCTGCAATTTTTATTTTCCGTCTGGACGAGGGATAATTATCAATTAACCTTACCTTGTATAGTTTAATCTCATAAAATTGATATGTAATAGTTTGAATATGCTAGTCAACAAATCAAAATGCTATAAATCACCTGTGCGTTATGTCAATTACCGCCTGAGACCACTGAGGGGTGCAGCACAGCGTGTACTGATGAGCGCCGTGTGTGGTCCGTCCAGACTGGACGTGAGACAAAACGTTAATGATATTCTTAATCTGTGTTTATGTAATTATTTAGAACACACTCCAGGAACTTCTTAAGTAGCTAACACATTTCACTGGTGATCCAAGAGTTCGCTATGCTTCGTTCCTCATCACTATAGTTGATGTCACGATGTCAATTATCGTACGTACTTTTTGTAAGTAAAATAAATAAAAATATATTTTTCTCTGGCATCTATGGTCTGATCTTAATGATATTCTCTCCGGCTACATTACAGATGTGTATGTGATCCTAACCTCCCCAAACGACGACTACTAATGCCCCTTGTTAATCCATACTAGCCACATGTTAACCTTAATACGGGTGAAAGAGCAAGCTTCAGAACTACGGTGGGTACCAATACAATTTTATTTGGTGCTAATCCTTGGTGTCGGCTTAAAAGGAAGAACAGCCGTTGTTGGAATGAAATAGGGATCTAATCCTTGGTGTTCCAAGGTACACAGCAGCTTCTATGATCTGACGTCTGTAAGTCTGGTAACCACCACCCAAGATCGGGTGGACCGTAAGTTCTGCTACCTTTAAAGTAATTAAAAAAGTTGAAGACACAGACAAAGCTTCTGCATAATTTTGTCAACAATGGATTTACAATTAAACTATCTGTGAATTAATAAACCGGATCATATGAATGAACCCCCGTTATATAGACAGCACCAGAACGCACAGCTTCTTTTAACTATAATAATCAATTCTATAAGTACATATAAGGTAGTTGCTAATGATTCGAAATACTTAGCAGTGTGATGTAACAGATGGGAACTCTTGAATAAACCTAGAGAGTTTGTCTCAGAGCGCAGCGGGCGGCGGATGATACTACTCTGTTGAAGGGCTAGCTTCTTGTTACTTGTACATGATTCATTATCTAGGCTAGTTTTTAGAAAGTGCCATATAGGATATAAATAATTTGCGTATATTATAAAATCAGTGAAACAAAGTAGACTGTTAGTAATGTACTTATTCATCAGATGTTCTTGTATTACTTGAAACAATATATCTAATCTTGAAAAATATATTAAGTATCCAAATATGTACACTATATAATATATATTTCCATTTAGATACTTAATATTATTATGTTTATTTGATTGTGAGGGACTGTGGCAATATAATAGGATCCATTTGTGTCATCAACAGGTCTTTTATTTTCCGAAAAATAAATCCATCCCAAAAACTTTGGAATGAATCTACCTGATTGATATTTCTACAACATTAAAACACATACTTTTTTCTCTAACATGGTCCAAGAGATCTTAGTCATAGGCTGTTGCTTATGTCGCTTTGATATTGACGATTTCTACTAATGAAATCATGTTTCAAAATCTAAATGACAAGCCAAAAACATTTCAACCTCCTAGTGCATTTAGTGTTGACACATTATTGTGTGAGCGCATTGTCGTATGACTACCGCCTGCATAATGGTCGGTGTATTAACCACACTTTGTTCTGTTTGCTCGAGCTTACTGAGCCTACTGTTTGAAGCTTCAATTAGACGCAGCTTGTGAGTTTATCAACTTAACATTGCGCTATGCAGAATTGTTCTCGTCCATCTGTTGATAAATGCCTAAGCTCATAAATATAAATGTGACCATCCGAATAATTGAATTATTATATAATTATACAAGAACACTTATTCCCCCGTCTAATGCCAACATATTATTATGCAGCTGAGCCGTGCAGCACGGTGCCCTATCTACCGGACCCGCACTATGACTCGTAATCACAAGAGAGCATCTTAAAATTGCAAATTTCTTCCATGGATTTTCTTCATTTAATCTATGCTACGAAGAAAACCTGAAACAAAACACTTTAAGTGAAACAAGTTCAAGACCGGACAAAGAATACTTTAAATAAGTCGCTTGAACTTTTCCAGAGTCAGCGAGTAACAATAAATAATAAATTAAACTTTGAAAATTGTAGCTCATTTTACCAGTCACAGTCATAATTCTATTATGTCTCTTTTCCTCTCTCTTTTCCTTATCGCACGACTTGATCACATTGGCCAAATTTAAAATCCAGGATGACAAGCTTAAATTAATGATCATTTTTTAGTTACGGAGTTAGTATAGTATTTTATCGAATATGAGTAAAACTATGCCCTTACTATCAGGATTTAAAAAGTTGTTTCATTTACACCTGTGCCTATTGAATGTTAAATGACAATCAAAGGCACATATGAACCACGCGTCCGAGCTGAGCACGTGTCAGGGTGCTATTGCTTAAAATTATATACGTCTTCTTGTTATCAATGGTTTGGCAATTTATTTAGAAATTATACTACAAAAATACAATTATTGTACCAGCTAAATGTCTTGTTATTTATGAGGCATTGGAAATGCATTTTTGTTAAATGCTCATCTACAGGTTTCTGTTATTGAGGTCAACAAACTACTAATCAGACAGCTAGCGTCACTGCATTCAAACGGATCCCGTATGAATGGCTACAGACAACCAGTCGTCTATGTAGTCATTCATTCAGCCCAGGAATCTGCAGAGATTTCCTCTCGAAACTAATTACGAAAGTGCTAATATGATAGGCGTCGCGGATTCAGCTCTGGGCATGTATCTGTTTTAAGTTTCTCTGACAATCATACTCACCGTTGCCAGTCTCCTAGCAATATGCATAGTATATACAGTCAAAACCGTTTACTGCGATATCGTTTAGAACAACATGCCGGTTATAATAACCTAGAACAAAGGTCCCGGCTGAATGCTATATGACCGCCTTATTAAAAATATTGCTTTATACGACATTGCTAATAACGACATACTTCATAAAACGACCACATTTAACTAATATTTCGGAGAATTAGATCTGTTAGAACGACCGGCTAAGCTGTATTGTAAACAATTTGAATAGGTATCCACATTTGTCTTCAATGGCTATTAAAATCAGGAAAGAAAACAATAGGATTTAGTGTAGTGTAGGGTCTTTTCTAATTCTTAGAAACAAAACACGTGCATGCAGTAGAGTCAAAGCCCGCTTCTTCATATCTCTTCAGTTAGTTTGTTACTTATCTATACAAAAGACGCACCAAAACTTTGTGGAGTTATTCGTGAAACTTTCAAAATGTCGCAAAGAAAAAGAAAACAAATTAATATTGAAGAAAAATCGCGTATTATATCCAAGCTAGAGAGAGGAATTTCAAACAAAGACTTAGAGCAAAGGAATATGGTGTATCACACTCGACAATTCCACAAAAAAATAGTATGCATTGTACTTATGTGTAATAAACAAAACGTACATAGTTGAATAAATATATTTTTCCAATACCTAATTCCTTATAGATTTGTTTGTACTTGCACGATACACATTAAATATCACCGGTTGTTACGACTATCGGTTTATACGACTGAATATGAGCAGTCCCTTCGATGTCGTTATAACAGATTTTGACTGTAATATTAAATTGTTAATGTCAATGTTGGTGACTACAAAAGGCAATTCTTCTGTCTCAATTAAAGATTTAAAACCATTTAAATATTCCTTTCTTAAATATACCTTTCTTACGTATTCATAGTACATGTATGATTTTCAAACGTATCAAGTAATGTCGGCGGAAAAACAATGTATGTATGTATTCGCTAGTATAAGTAAGTGTGGTGACAACGGCAGGGTGACCAAGATTTACAATAATTACAGGCGGACCCGGCGGGGGGCGGCCGCGGCCACTGGGAAACTAAAAATTAAAATTAAACGCTCGTAAACCAGTGATTAGTATCTCCCTCTTCGTACTGAGATCCTTATCCAGTACCAGCTTAAATACCCCGCCTTCATACTTTAATAATTGATAAATGATTCTATAAAATTATTTTAATTTTCCCTTATTACGTATTAAATGTCTTTATATTCATTTAACGGTTGCAATATATCACCGTTAATGTTTTTTTTTGTTAGACAAATGAAATCAATTATTTTGGAATACATTAATTATTTTAGTAAGTAATAAAAGTTTTTTATGATAGTTAACTTTGAACAGAAGAAATTATTTTTAACAATCATCGGATTTTTAAATTGAAAATATTTTTTTTGTCATATAATATTCAAGTCTAAAATCCGACCTTACTAAGTATTTGGAGGAACACAATAAAGAGAAAATCTTCCACTAAGATAGTTGTCAGGACAGGACCTGTGGGCTACATTTTGGTTTAGCTATCGATATTACGTCATATTTGACTGATCGGAACACGACTCAATGCATCTCAGCCCAGCTAATGGTAGCCCGAAAATAGCCCGAAAACCTTCCGGGCTTTGCCGTGAGAAATGGGCGAGCACGATCTCAGACAGGAAGCGCCTTCGAAGAAGACCTAACAGCCCAAAAGCAACCACCTCGTGAATCTGCTACCGGATCGCGACCCACTGAGAAGATCCAGCGAGAAACTCAGCGGCCCGATGTTATGAGTTAGGTTTCACCATTGATACAGCAGTGAAAATCAACGTTCCACACAAACTAAGGCACTCCGTCGACTATCCTGCAAAATCTGGATTGAAGGGACCGAAGGGCATCTATTATATTACACTTGCATTGGTCATTATGAGACAGACGCATGTTTTATAAATTGTCACCTTATTACAACGGAACAGTTTAGTCTGCTTGCAGGTATGGTATGGGATAAAGTCTGCAGAGGACAAACGTGGTGCTGTTACTGACAAACTTTATGTGGGGACGAAATTTTATAGACCTATAGCTATGTCTAGGATGACTTCCTGATACTCGTACTTAAGCTTTCGAACCCAGGACAGAATGTCCAAAGTAGGTGTCCGGGGGGTTGGTTCGAATGTTAGAGTCCAGAAATTTTATAAATGCAAATTAAAATTAAATTGTCGTTAGTGCTAAATATCTTCAGTTGTACATATGACAACTGTCGCTACAGGTACAGTTAAGATGACGCACCGCGGTGGTGACTCTGCACGAGTTCAAACTATCGTTGTGCCTATAGGGTACACTCTTGACTGAGCCGGTAGTGGAGGCGGTACGCATGGTAAATTAGTCTCTTCCACTTGTTGCTTCAAGACGTTGGCAGCATTCACTCTGTGGTGTTCGCGGGCTGCACTGCCGGGTGCCGGGTGCCGGGAGCCGGGAGCCGGGTGCCGGGAACCGGGTGCCGGGTGCCGGGTACCGGGTGCCGGGTAGGTAAGTATACTTGTTACTAAATTATCAACGAAAATTTTGTTGTTACTCTCAGATTGTAAGCGCACTTATTACCCGGCTATAAATCATCGTCAGTCGCGGTCCCTACAATTTCCCTAAATTAACGTGAATATCATGGGCGCATCTCGCCGCAACGTATGCGCATTTAATCTGAAACGCCTCAATGAGGAAATTTCATTTTAAATTTTAATTGCATTAAAACACTTAAAAGTACGCTAAATACTTGTACAAGTCTGCCTTAGAACAATCGGTACCGCTTATAGTAATGTACATAGCAACGCCTGCTATAATAGTGCAGGATCCCTGGTGCCCCTGGATCTTTGACCTCTTTATAAATGTAGATAGTTCTATTATTTTTCGTTTGGTTGTAAGTTGAAGCTCCACACCACTAGAAGTATGTTTAACTGACGTACACAAATAAAGCAAATGGTGAGATGGATCCTGAGCACTTGATGCACTTCGGTAAATTAGGTGCTCTTTGAACGTCTTACCATTTGTCGTTTCATTCGATATAATATCATAAAACGTCATATAATATGATGTACTGTGATGTGTGGCGAATTTAATTCATAATTTTCGTAGTTGTTTTTTTTAATTTTAGAACTTTTCCAAATGGTCTCTATAACAAATAAATCGACAGTAAATTCATTTGGTAATATCACAACGTTATATTTTTTTGCTGATTTAATGAGCTGAAGGAAATCGACAGTATGCAAGTGATCTCTGGAGCAGTAACAAGTGAGACGGGTATGTACATACATAATATGTCACACCAGCTAACGTGCTGGACAATTTATAATAACTTGGTCCAAATTTATTTCAGGAAATACCTATTGTAGTTTGAAAAAAGAACAATATGACGTTACCTTCACCGCGGCGCTGCGGCTTAGTGGCCAATTCCAATTTCTATTATTCACAAAGAGGTAAAATACTGTAGAATTTAGACCATACAATATTTTTTATGGAATTTTTCAAAACAACCATTTACAGATTGTTAGCTGGCGTGTTCAAATATACGAAGCATACACATACCCTTTGGCCTAATAGGCAACTTCAAGCGATGACTCACAATGCTCAACATAGGGTCTGGACTGAGAAACGCCCTCTGGGTGTGTCCTTGTTCCATAGTTCATGTAATCCGCTAACGAAGACACTTCATTACAGCCTCCGTCAATCTCACCCTCGATTAACTATTTAATTAATAGCAAGAGACCTGTATTTGTGAAACAAGGAGTCAGTCGGACGCGCCTGACATTTACGAGTCATCGATTACAATCATCTGTTCATTGTTTATGGGCCGAGTGTCCTTTAGTGCGGACGGTCGGTCCATCGTCCGTTCTCACTAGGTGACGCTCTCGTCGAATACATCATACTCACAACAAGCACAGAGCACTCTGTCATTATCGTGGATATTCATTTCAATAAATTGTTTGTGAAATATTGAAAGGTGAATGCGGCTGATCCCTTGAAGCGTGCGGCCTCTGTTGGCGGTGAAACAAGCTTCGTATTAATATTATGATACACAATGAATTAAAATAAAACTTCATTAAGTTAATTCTCGATCGATATCAACTTTAACATTTATATTATTTTTATAATGGTATAGATGCGTAAAAGGATATTTTACGACAGGAAATTCATGTGACATAATGAAAAATAAAATATTAATATTAAGATACAGTCGGTTAGCCATGGCCATGTGTCGCCACACCATACATACTACTCCATATAGACTATAGATTGCGAGACGTCGCCACGACATGCGTCGCCACGCTAGCAATCGGCATTACGTGCGGCTATAAATGTTTCACAGCAAAAATGTATCAAAAATATTTATTATATGTAGATGTAGGTGTATGAACATCACAACTAGAACAATTCTGCACCTACATATTTCGGAAACAGCTACAGTTTGAGAATTAAATAATTTATGAGGCGTTTCAAAAAAGTTAACGGAAATATAATACTGAAAAAATATCAAAACTTTTAAACAAATCCAAACAAAATCGTAAAGTGAATGGAATGAAAGTAACTAAAATGTTTTTGGAAGTACATTTCATGGCCTTTCGTGAATACAATCGAAGCACGAGCCCCAGAGCCCGTAAACAAGAATGTTATCGGGACCGATATTTATACGTTGAGCGTGGACGCCAACAACCGAAATACTCCGCGAACCTTTCGCACTGCGCCTTCCAGTCGACGCGACCACGCGGGCGGCGCGGCGCGGCCTGGGCTACACACAACCTCACTTTTAGCTAAAATGTTACGGATCCCGGTTCCTGTTCATAGACCGCCTTTATAGACCAAGTCTGGCTTGATCATTCTGAGTTGGTAGCCGTGACCCTTTGTGGTCTGCTGCTGAAACCGCTAAGATGTTTTCCACTATCTCGTGAAGACTTGGATCATTTAGATGAACAGCTGTTGCGCTTCACGACCGCTTAATGGCTCAGATGAGACCACGCAACACTTGACACACAACACTAAAATCAGTGAGCAATCTGCAGAGTTCATAAATGTACGTATAATAATTGATTAAGCCGCCGCGTTTCTAGGAGACCAGTGCGAAAGAGTATTTAAAATGTTGTCTCGACGTTTAAATAAAGAAGAGCACGATCTCACTCCGCCGCCGTCAACAGCTCGACCTGAGCCTGCGACCGATGCGGCCGGCTCCCGCGGCTGCATCACACTATGCGAAACTTTCTAGATCCTTCGTCTTATAATAGTTACAATTGTGTACGTCACATAACATTGAATGAAAGTTCAAATTCAAATTCAAAATAATTTATTTCAACTTAGATGTCAGTATGACACACTTGTTGAATGTCAAAATACAAATAACAATGTTAACTCTACCACCGGTTCCAAAAAAAGCCACAGTCCTGAGAAGAACCGGCGAAACAAACTCAGCGGGCTTTTTTTTCTTTTTGTTTTTTCTCAAATATTTTCTTTTTTTTAAATAAATAGAAATATTCACAATAAAAGAAAAAACAAGTCTAAAAAAATAATAATAATAATGAAAAATGAAAAGGCCAGGAGCGAGCGCTTCATTCCCACGTAGTGCCATCTAGTAAATAATCCTTGACTTTATAATATGCCTTGTTGCACAAACGTTCCTTAACAGTTTTCTTAAATCTATGAACAGGTAGTAGTTGAACGTTTAGTGGGATCTTGTTGAAAAGCTGTACACCCAGCCCCCTAAAAGAGTTGCTTATTTTCTTAATTCGAGCCGCCGGCAACGCAAGCCTATGTTTGTTCCTAGTGTTCACATTGTGCAAATCGCAGACTCTGGGGAATTCTTCAATGTTTTTACGCACGTACAATAAATTTTCAAAAATGTATTGGGACGCTAAAGTTAGAATTTTGATTTCCTTAAACTTGTCCCTCAAGGATTCCCTCGGGTGCATATTATAAATAGCACGAATAGAGAAAGATTCTTACAATTAAGTAATTGTGATAATATTGTGCAAGTAGCTACCCGGAAGCGTCTCTAATGATTTGTATAAAATTTTGCAATAATTAATAGCTAAATTTTAAAGCAAATCGGTTTGAAGATGTCCTCCGTCTTTAAGGCAACTTAAAAGTATTCTTCTTTTAATTTCACCGTGCTCGTCAAACTCGCCGAAGAGTTCCTCGGATGCTTGGCTCACAACAACGCAACAGAAATATGCACGTTAATTTATACCCAAATTCTAATATTATTTTTTTGTAACACGACACCTACAACGCAGCATCTTAAGATATATACGTCCAGTGTGTCGCTAGATGGTCAGTACATACACGATAGCAGATTCGATCAGTGAGTTGTGTCACCTATATCAACGGCTGCAAGCAACTCAATCTAAAAACGAACTTTTGAATTTCTATGAACATTTGAATCCTAATTAGTAAAATAAACTAAATGACGTTGGCGGATAGGTTGACAATAGGCACGTAACGACCATGCATAAATATAATGTGGCGGGTAGCCATCATACAACGCAAGATAATTGACAGATGCCTGAATCTCGCTTACGACATTTTCAAGATAAAGCGCATATATACAAGTTCCGAACAACAACATTCGGACCGTCGGTCTACCGAGCAATATCATCCGCTCGGTGGAAGATCTTCCCTTTGTCGTTTAAGCTTCCCCAAACTGGTGACCTGCGACGAGATGTGAACACGCAACCTTCTGATTCATCATCAGCGCATCAAGAACTTCGGCTACCACAATCCCCGCATTCTCGCAGATAAAAGCACGTCATTGACAGTCGTCCCACAGCACGCCAGCATCGCAGCCTCAACAGGACCATCGCAGCCGACTCATCGCGCTTCCTGGTCCTACGGCACGCAACTTCACTGCCTCATCACGCCGCTACAGTTCATCGCAGCCCACGACCGGATCATCAACGCTTGGGGTCACACATCTCCGGCGTGGCAGCTCTGCATCACATGGACTACGCACGACACGCACGCAACATTCAAGCTCAGTCTCGACTCACCGCAGACTTCGAGCAGCACTGGCGACAATCACGCAGCATTCAGCTCAGTTTCGACTCACTGCAAACTTCGAGCAGCACTGGTGACACGCACGCAGCATTCAAGCTCAGCCTCGACTCACCGCAGGCTTCGAGCAGCACTGGCCCTTGCAAGCTAATCTCAGCACGGACAACGCTAACTAAAAAATGACACGACCTCCAGTCTCGGAGGGGAGTGATGTGGCGGGTAGCCATCATACAACGCAAGATAATTGACAGATGCCTGAATCTCGCTTACGACATTTTCAAGATAAAGCGCATATATACAAGTTCCGAACAACAACATTCGGACCGTCGGTCTACCGAGCAATATCACCCGCTCGGTGGAAGATCTTCCCTTTGTCGTATTTCTCCCCAAATATAATAATACTCGTACAGCCTAAACCGCGTCTGAATTGCGTAGGAATTGTCCTAAAGGTTGGGAAACATAATATGCAGGGCGGTTCCTTCCAAAGACATACCTGACAAAAAGTACCTGATTGTACAGATGAATTCTGCTCCAGTGGTGGGTGGTGAGATACTTAAAGGCAGGTGAATGAATCATCTCGAAAACAATCCTCAGATTCCTGCCAACGAACGTAAAGGTTCCAAACGGTCCAAGAGAACATAATCATCAACCTTACGACATTCATCTGTGTGTACTCAAACTGAAGCTATAGAAGTTAAAGAAATCAACGTGATGTTTTAAATATTTTGGTTATTAGTTAAAACATTAGAGAATTTTAATTCATAGTAAGTGTGCGGCACCAGTAGAGCTCGGTCGTCGAAGGCTGCAGTTAAGGAGGCCACGTACCACGAGGAGTTCCGCAAATGCATTCAGTCGAAAAAGTATCGGAAATGGACAATTTTTTTTATTGCTTAGATGGGTGGACGAGCTCACAGCCCACCTGGTGTTAAGTGGTTACTGGAGCCCATAGACATCTACAACGTAAATGCGCCACCCACCTTGAGATATAAGTTCTAAGGTCTCAGTATAGTTACAACGACTATCCCACCTTTCAAACCGAAACGCATTACAGCTTCACGGCATAAATAGGCGGGGTGGTGGTACCTACCCGTGCGGACTCACATGAAATACGTACATAACAAATGTTCACGATTGACTTTAAATGATTTTTCATAGGTTCATTTTCATAGGTTTTTTCATAGGTTGAAAATGAAACCACCAGCTTATTGTAATTATTCATTTATTTAAGTACAAACAAGTACATAGAACAGAAAATAAACAATAAGTAAAGAGATTTAGTTGCGCTCCAGATAACAAAGAGTCGTCCTGCGGGGCGCGTCACCTCCTTCCTCCACTCGCAATAAGTTACACTCTCAGCGCCGCATAAATTCCGCGTTTTATTTGAGGAAGTACTCGTAAATTGTGTAAAAATTCGAACAGTGTAGGTACATGCCGTCGTCCCACGATATTATATTTCAATTTCGTGTTCGAGCAGATACTGGTTCCGCGAGGAGGACGTTTCGCGGAACGATAACTGGGCTGAGCAAATATAGTGCGGCCGGTGTTTGCTCGCTTTCAAAACAAACGCGTCGCGGAGGCTGCGCTCTGGACCTGACGTAACCAAACTTATTGCACTCCAAATTACAAATCAAACAGATTTGCGGACGCACAGGCATGTCGGAATTCGAAAGTCACCATCGAAGAAGCCTTCTGCTGTTTTACGAATACTTCACCACTCAGTCCGGTCGGATAAATGCAACCTTTTTTTTCTTTCAGGTATGCCTGAGGTTTATCAAATTAGGTACCAAGCTATTTTGGACTGAAACTCTATTATTAAAATGCATGGAGCAGAATTAATCTTCAAAGACTCTTGGCCTGACTAGTTATCGATTCAAACTAATTTATGAAGTGTTTTAAAATAATAGTGTAGTACGAGTATAATATAAATCTTTGTTAAAGGAAAATAATTTATAAGCTGTTAATGTACAATGTAAGGAACGCGACGCACCGCGATAGCCTACTGGGCGCGTAACTATTGCCGGGGGCCCGCCCGTTCACACCCCACGACGCTTACTTCGTTCTGTAAACAATTACAGCTTCGTCATCTGTGTTTTCTGTACAAAGTTTCTTTTGGATTTGTTCGAGAATTCGTTAGTTCGAGACTGTTCCCTCACTTTTCACTAAAACATTTGTATTAGGTACAACATGCAGGGTGATCACGCAGGCTCACGACGGACATTGTATTAGCATGCAGTACCACATGCCACAGCCATGGTTGTATCTATGCTCTGCAAATTGACACCCCACCTCCTTAAATTCTATAAACTATTGTGGGATGGTTCATGCACATGTTCATAATAATAAGGAATAATACCTAAACTAATTTACATTATCGATCATAAAAATAAAATTTACGCATTTTTTTTATTTTTACGTAAGTGAATGTTATTGGATGGATACGCACATATTTCGTTTTGTTCGAGAGCATGTTTAAGGGCAGAGAGCGTGCCGTGTGAACGGTCCGCGCGGATCGCGTGCGCGGGCCCACTAGACGGGCACAATCAAATTGGACACGCTGTTCACGGCGACTACTGAGCCGCCGCCCGCTTTGTTCGCGCCACGATCGCATCTAGCACTTACAAATTAATTTAGAAGAGGCATTGTGTCCGGCCGCGAGCGCCGATGACGCGGCTCCTCACCTGACGCGTTCATTGTCGGCCTCCGTTGATTGACATCGTTGGCAATCGGAAAGTCCCTATTGTGTGATATCAGCGAAAGAATTATATTCATATTTAGATATTAATTAATAATGATTGATGGTATTTTTTGCGTTGGTTATACTTTCCAAACGCCAGCCGCTCCATATCATAGTAGTATGCTTTGATTCGAAAACTTTTACTTTAGAAACCTTCTGTACGCTTTAGTGTTAATCTGCGTTACCATATACTCGTAATAGAGTCACTTCCCTCTCTCGGAGATCTGCCTCCACCTGCCTGCCTGCAGTCCAGCTGCATCTTGGCCACTCGACGGAGAGGCCGCACCTAATTGACCTGACCTAAACGGTGATGTGTATTCATGATATTTCTACACTATAGGTATATACGTACTATCGGCGAACGCCTTAGCAATTTTCTCTAAAATATGTGCTGGCCTTGGAAAGGTGAATTGTATAATCTAACTGAACGAAGAGTAGTCTGGTAGACTACCTCAATATGAGATTCTAATCGATCTACTTATAATTGCATTACCTGACTTATGCTAAGCAACCACCCAACAACAGGTCGCGCGGCGTGGCGCGTGCGGCTGGTACTGGTCGGTCGTGCTGATGCGTGCGATCTGTTTACGATCTCGTTAAATATTCGCTGATCGGTCGGAAGCGCTGTTCGTTGATCGTAAACTTTATATATCTTCCTTAAATTTGATCATAATCATCTTTATCACTTTTTTATTATTTTGATGATGGTTTTATGAAATGAATGCTCGTGTTGGAGCAGCTGGTGCCTCCAGGAATTTTACAAAGTACTTTAGATGTGAGGACACCATTTTGTTATCAATTCATATGATCATTAGTTTAAGCATTTTCTGAGCTAGTATTTACAACGTTTTTAAGCATTGCGGGTGTGGAGCATGCGGTTAGAGTGTTGGCGATAAACGAGCCACAGGCTCGCAACAGACTGTAGTTAAGAGTAATGAATTCGCACAGGTAATTTTTAAGTAGGTGAAATATATACCTTTGGTAAGTACCAACAATACCTAATGAGAATCAAGTAATCGGGAACCTAGACACACAAACACACGCACACACACACTTCGGCCCAATCATACACATTAGGGAGCAATCTGAATTTTCTTAGTCCCAATTATCAGTGAAGTCTTAAAATAGCAGCTGAAACGGACTTTAATGCTGTATTGACATTACTAATGTCATGAATAACGGTTACGTTTAAGCCAAGTGCCGTGTCCCGCGTGTCGGCGTGAACCAACATAAACGTTTATTGAAAAAACAATACTAAAATAAATGTGTTTTCAATCACGACTCATTATTGTTATCGAGAAAAATGATATCTTTAAAAGCATTTCAAATAACGTCATGTGCGAACTTTACAACTTTATTTTATCATCAAATAAAGTGTAAACATAAAGATAACGTTGTCGACGCAGCTTCAACGGGGAACTCCGGCTCTCGTTCCGACAACTACAAGACTTTGGTTCGTCCTAAAGGAAACACCGTCTTGTTTTACTTAATGAAATTTAGATAATTCGAGTGGCACCAACTAGCGACTTGAATGAACAATGCGATTAGTATTGTCATAAAGAGTAGGTATTCGAGACGACTAGCTCAGTAACGGTGTGCTGAGCACGGAGACATACTCCCCTAAAGGGAATGTGAGACGAACAAGCTCCGTCGCCCGGCGCCGCCTGCACTACTGTGTGCTGACTCGTGCGTACGTACCTACCTCACGCGCAGACAGCATTTTGATCGACTTCATTCAATATTTATAGTTATCTATGAACTTCATATTTTCATTTTAATCTTACCAAACTAATTTTCTAATAAGTGTTACAACCGCTTAGGCACTACCGCATGTTTAAAAGTGGAAGTATGGATATTCAGGCCCCAGCCTCTAGAAGCGTTGCTCTGCTGACGACGAGGAACCGGCTTCAGAAAAATCTCGAGTGCGCGCTCAACTTTCTTGGTTGGTGCGGTGAGCGCGGGACCGCACCCACTATTGATTTATTAGCGCACTTATGCCGCGCTGCACACGATACGCAAATCTTACGATTTGTCCTCTGACGATATATTTTCGCACTAAAATTTGAGAGAAGTATTGTAATTGGGAAATACTTTACGGTACCAAGCAGCGGTCAAATAGCATTTTTATTTAATAGCCTGAATTGAATAGCCTGAATGAAGATAACTATATCGTCCTAAAAACTGTATCGTCCTCATATTTAGGTCTGAGCCTAAGCATTACAAATAATATCACAGTGGCGAGTTGTTCGAGCACGAATTTTACTGTGACATCAGTAGGACTCCTTGCCTAGGACAATATACCTAAATCGCTCCAAATCGGCCGAGGCTCGACTCATACAATTAATTAATATTGCTGATTATAATTTGTGTTCATATTTTAATGCCAAACGTTCATAATTCAAAGTTTTCAGAAATTCACTGATGAATAGAAATTCTACTGTTGATGTGAAACATCTGTAGCCGCACGTAAAACCTCTCTGGTAAATTTCTGGCGTGGCGACGCACGCCGTGGCGACGCGTCGCCATGCGCAATCGACTGTGTGATTCTCTCCCACTCGATCCGGCGTTAAGCCATCTCTCTCGCTACACTGAGCTCGGATACCTATAGTGTATACTCCGTAGTGTATACAGTGTTGTTTACTACAGTACACATAACCTGTGTTTTACTTGAAAACAAATTATTTTTTCGTAATATTTTATTTTATCATTATGACATATTTAGTTCCTGTCACAATCTGTTCTTTTCTGCATATTACTTTTACAAAATGATGTCTATGTTTCACAACTGCCAGGCGTCCCGTGACGGCTCACATTTTTTTTAAACTAAAAAGTAAGAGGAAGTTTACCGGTGGCTGGGCGTATTACCAGCCAACACGGATAGGTGCCGCCACGGTGCGTCCGGCGTGCGGCGCGGGACACCTGGGGAACAACGCTATTGAGACTTCGACCTCACGTCTCGAGGTGGGGGATGCCGTTCATGTCGCGGTGTCTCCAGGCTCCGATAGTGACTGAGTCCTGCGAGGGCCCACGCTCACCCATGTGTCTAGATGATTATTTCGAGAGATTAATCATCCAATATGTAATGTCAGGTGGATCGTGCCCCGTCCAAATAAGGTCTCCTGAAGATGGCCCTTCGTGTCGCAAGTATCGGTATGCGGTCGAAAGTACTAATTGAGGCGCGTTCCCAAAACCGGTGCTTTTAGGGATCCTTGCACAATCCGTGCACAATCCGCGCGCAATCCGCACTAAGCTGTAACGTGACGCACGTGACGCATGCCATGGCGCCCGGGTACATTTGGACCTGCACTATGCCGCCAATGTTTATTTACTTTTTGGACTTTACAGTTTATGAGATTACTCTTTAAGAATTAATTTCATTTACAGTCCTCGATACGAAATTGTAATGAAATTCAAATTGTAACTATGTATAATCGTAATATTTTTCGTTGAAAGGATTTATCATGTAACAGCTAAACATCCATCGTGTATTAAGTAAGTTTAGTAAAATGTGTATTTAACTACATATATTAAACTCCAGATGGGGATAGCGCACTAAGCTGTGCCATTTTATTGTAATACAGTTAAAAATTTTAGTTTGGTCATTTATTTTAAGTATGTTCAGTTCTGTTAGGGCTGTCTAATCAGTTTTACTTATCCAGAATAGTACCTAATATAATAATATGTAACACAGTCGATATATAAAAAAGGGTGCGTGTACTTATATACGCGCGTAAGAAATTATACTTTATTTTTATTAAATTTATTTATTTCTTTTATTATTTAAATTTTAATCAATTTGAAAGAAAATCGATTAAACAACATCCTCAAACACGCATATTGGACATCCCTTTTCTTGACATCGTATAAGTTCGGTAATTCTCGGTACGGTTCGGAAAGTTCACCTGCGGCTATATTCAGACTCGCCAAGTTACGTCGGTCGTATTGTAATGAGCGATTTAGTGGGCAACTTCATTCTGTTAATTTTGTGTCACGGTGCGCGCGCATCGTAAAATTTCACTCTCATCAACTTTGCATAACGCGCCTAAAGAACGCCTTTAACGGCCGTCTGGTGTAGTGGTAAGTGACATGGTCACTACACAAGGGGGTCGCGGGTTCAAATCCCGCCAAGGGAAGATCTTTGTATGGTAAATATAAATGTCTTTTCCAGGGTTATGGATGTATATTAAATATATGTATGTGTATAATAAAAAATCTTACATTTATTTCCATTATCTGGTACCTGTAACACAAGTTCTTTACGAACTTATCACGGGACCAGTTAATGTGGCGTGATTGTTAGTAAATATTTATTTTATTTATTTATTATTTAAAGAAGTATAACTTCAATATTTTCCGAATCAAAATAAATGAAGGTATTTTATTTTATTTTATGTTGTGTATGTTGATACCTACTATCAATAATATAAGAGAGTCGTTTACTTACCGCCTTGGCCTGCTGAATACTCGAAGAGTAAAGTCGCGCGTCGGAGGACGTAGCGACCATAGCATTTGTTCTGCTGCTGTCGACTTTAGTGTTCGTCAGTCTGTCGCACCTGCGTCTTCCTACCAGTTCAATCGAATCTTGTTAGCTCACATGAAGCAATAAAAACACGCAGAATTAGCATCACAACACAGTTTGAACAAACACAGTAGGAAACCATGAAAAAGAACATTTTGAAATGAAATATACATAGATTTTGAAATAATAGGGCAGGACAGCCTTTCGGATTTACTATGAGACTACAGAATCGAGAAATTCTCGTATCAAATGTAAAACCAGTACCTAGTTAGGGCGGTCGGTCAATCCGCGCCAGCTTCTCGCAAACAACACAATATAAATCTGCTGAAGGTTTTATGTAACGACACGTGAATACATGTCTCGCGCAATAACGTTTTACGATACACCGATTATCTCACTGATGTCTAAATAAATCGAGCCGAAACAATTTCACTCGGGGTTTTTTACTTTAAATTATATTATCCTCTTTCAGAACTTTTTAATTTGGAATACCGTATAAGATGACGTCACATGGTTAGGAATGAACCGTGCTATCTTTATGTGATTTACAAGTATATGACGCGTGGATCAAACTCACAGACGATAATCCGATTCTCTAATTTGAACTTAGTCTTTGACTTTCAGATTGAATAGTGACATGAACTTCACTCCCATTGAGAGCAGTGTCAGATCCGTCAGCCCTTGATGTCGGCCATGTGATGATGTGTGATGTGACATTAGAACCACATTGTAGGTAGCAGTTGCGGCTCCGTGATAAAAAAACCGTTCGCTCCAGATCAGATCAGACCAATCATGATGTACATAGAAAAAAGATGTGTGGTGTCGTGGGACACCATATAGGAACGAAGTTCCTTATCATAAAAATATTAATTTTAAGTTCTATTCGAGGTATAAAGAAAATAAAACTGCAAGTTTCGCAACAACCCACGGTCATTCGGTAACGTGCGAGCTTATTGTGGTACACTTCATTCACGGTTGTTTGCATATTGCGCAAACGACCGCTCTGAGATCGTGGTCAATGAATAATAAAAAAATATGTTATTTTTTGTACGTTATTACAAAGTTAAGTCGTACACTGTGTGCATTACTAATAAAAATCTTACGTTACGGACGTTTTTTTCCGGTTAGGGTACCCTTCGGCATCGTCCCATAAGGAACTTCGTTCCAAAAATTGTAGATAAATGCAGCGGTTTCTGCTAGTACAGAAGAAGAGTGCTCCGGTGGAGGTCTTTGCAGGTAAAAGGAAATAACAGTAGATGATTATATGGTATAATTTCACAGAAAATTTCTTAACAAATACATAATACAATACAATACAATACAATACAATACAATACAATAAGATAATACAATAAGGATCACACAAGGACATTCAAAGAATCTCGATAGGTCCAGGGGAAAAATACTTATTTGTCGCATCCGGACACGAAAAAGAAGCGAAAGCGCGCCATCTAGTGGATGCGAGCCGCAACTACTCGTCACACATCGGCTCACTTCGGGTGGTGTGCTTCGGCAGAGTCGAGGTGTCATCGTTCGAGTGAAGCCGAAACGTTCGTTGTCTGATATCATGCCATTCTGTGGCATATTTATATTTTAATGTCAGTAATGTCACAGTATACTCGTAATTCACATTTTCCGAGGTTTTCGTGACTCGCCGGCAATATTCACGACATCTCCGTTTAATTTCACGTCTATTTTAGTAATCAAGCTATTTTCTTCCTTGACTAGTTTACGGTAGTCCAGGGCGGACCCTAATTTTCAGTATTAGTACTGAAAATATACCTTTTAACTTTTCGTTAGTCCGACTATTATTATTTTTTATGTCCCAAGCAGATCGGTGTTCGGTGCCAATATATATGTATAAAATTCTGTTTAAAAACCAAGTCTCAATTATTAAATGGCAGGCATCGAGTACGTTCCGGCCTTTACCTGAGCAAACGACGACAATAATTTGCGCGGTTCGAGTAGCAAGCAGCACCTAGTCTGGAGGCGGCGGAGAGCGGCGGAGGGCGGCGCTCGGAGTCGCGGCGTGTCCTCATTATCATGAGCATTTATGGACGAAAAAATGATCGCCGTAAACGAACGCGCCTCACGTAACAGCTTTTTGAAGGAAAACCTATTAAATTTTATGAGTCTTTTCCATACTCGCCCTGCTCCAATTTTTTGCGGTCGCGAATTTATTCCTCACTGTGATATAGAAGCTGGATGTGCCATTAAAGCGAAATTTACTCTTCTTTAGTCGATAGCGGCTGTTTCATGTGCCTGCGTTCACTGGATATAATTTACATTGCTTATGGTGAGTTGCATCTCAATTCAAATTACAGAGATAGCGATGTGTATGAACGTTCTAAGATCCAACATTGAAATCCGTAATACGATACTACGATAAAAAATATCACCTTAATTTTGTATGGCAACCAAAGCTTATCGTCAGACGGGCACATATCACAAAATACTAATAAGATATAACATCGATTTGAAGCCGGTAATTATCAGAGTGATGTCGATTATATCTCTCAGGCGTTTCATTAATTTACGAAAGCCATGACCGGCTTAATTGATTGTCATTCGTCTCGATGTCTGCATTCTGAGAATTTGTCCTGGTCCGGCAGTTATTATAATATATCATGTCATTTCGCGTACGCTTCCAGTCGATCTTGATCCTTGTACGCCGCGACCGCCGTCCGCAGATCTTGATCCTCGTAAAATTTTATGTGTCTCAGACAAAGAGAATTTTGTTAATTAAGCAGAGTGGCAGCGACCGCGCTGATAGATAAATGTTACATTTTTATCATTTTCTTCTGATCTGAAGAAGCTGAGTGCACACCTTCAAATTAGTGATATTATTCTCTGATGTCTCATTATATTATTAGGTTTATATGTCAGAGTATTAGCTGAACTTTATCAATACCTATTGAAAATTAATTGAATTTCAATAAGAACCAAATCTCTCAACCGTTACCAGTATAACTAATAATTAGTCATTCATGAACTAAACAAGAAATGATGAAAATATTCTCCTTTTTTGGCGGTCGATGGGCTAGGAGCAAGTTAACCGGCCTACCTACTGGGTTTTATGTGATTAACGGAATTCATAGACACGCAAACGTGAAGACCCCCACCGACCTTGAGACGCGCACTCCAACTCTTAGTAAAGTTATATAACGGTTGTCTCACTCCGCAAACTCGACCACGCGACTGCTTCGTGGCAGCTAGAGGAGCACAGGGGAGCACACTCTGTGGACGACACGACAGAGTGTGACCGGCGCCGGTGTTTCAAGTAAATCAATTACAATAAAGTGCACGCCGAGCACTAACGGACTAATTGCGCTTAGTGGACCAGACACACCCACCCTCCAACAGCAAAATGTGTCGTACAGTTTCCTACGGAAATGATGTACTCGTACTTGTCACACACTGATAGAAGTCTTAATGTCTTCACTAGTGTGACTGTTTCAAACACCACGGTGGGAAAAGACACGGACTGTAATGATAGATAATAATATATCGAATGTAACACAACACACAGCTGCAAAGAACTTACCGTAATTCAGTAAAAAAGTATTCTATGCTACAACATTCATGCCCAATATACAAATTGAAATTGTAAGGAGTGGTTCTATCTGCTCAAATAGAGCACACACAGAGTAGCGGTTCTTGTGCATTCAGCCTTAGAAGTATCTCTTACAATAACACAACGACAGGTTACGGCCAAAGGTTATCTCCGGTCAGATGATGAGCCGACTTTCACTTGCCAAGCCTTTTGCTTACAAACATACGACCACTTCACACAACCAAATTTCAATCTTGTGCACCAGGAATAGCAGCTAGTGATGTGTAAATAGAGTTTGGCAATTAAACCGTTTTCTGTGCAATACTTGATTTCAATTGTGAACTTTAATGCGTTAAAATAAAGTGGTTTTGTTTATTGCAAAAATTTAATTTAGAGTTTCTGTGTTATCGGCGTATACGTGTTTCGAATTTAATCGGTTTGTAGATTGGAATAACAGTAGGTCGGTAATCTCAGACTCTATCTTCCACTCTACATAGCAAATAGGCTTAATAAGTCACAAAGGTTTTCGTTTGCCGCACACATAAAGAGCAGACTTTTGTGCTATTTTTCAACCCAGTAGCTTCCAGAAGTTTCGAGACTTTTTATGTTACCCTAAATATTTAACTGCTATGACAGAAAAGTTATGAATTGTTCCGGGTTGCACCCAAAATATGCAAAGCTAAGGTAGAAAACTAATGGCTCGCTCGGTATTAAATGCTTACTGGCTCATAGAAGTCTTAAAATATTAATTGCACTATGTACAGACAATCCCATCCTTAGTCCAGATACGAAAAACCATAAGTTGCTTCGAAGCACAAAGAGGCAGCGCGGCGAGACCCTCCCGTGCGGACCCGTCACCCGCCCGAGTGCAGCTTGTTGTAGCTAGTATACTCGCGGGGAACAAATCCGGTGCTTTAATATTTAATATTAAGATTTCATTCAAGCAACTCAATATGTTCAATTTCAGTCAGATAAATTTACATCGGAGCACGCAGCAATCAATCAGGAAATATATTTGCGATAAGAACAAATTCTCACATTTCCTGTCAACGTGTCGTTGACTCTGATCATAAAGTAGTGCAATAAAACTGAGAGACATAGAGGCGAGGTTGTCCGGACAAATAGGACGTACCGACATAATGCAAACAAACAGTGGGTCTGGTTTTTACCGGCGCGGTGAGCGCGGTGAGTGCGGCGAGCGCGTGCGTCCGCGGGCGGCCGATTCAATTCCAATTAGATGTACTATTAATTCCGTACTATATTACGCTTGCGGTTTCGGTAGGCGGCAGAAACCTGTCTATGGCGTTATTAATTGCCCCACTCTTGAATTTATGGTCATTTGATGCTCGCCACCTTTTATGAGCTTTCATTGCATTTTTATGTGCCTTGTTGTGTTCGCCGGGTGATGAGGAAAAGTATATTTTGTGGAGGAAAACGAGTTTTGTTGGAAGAGTAATATATGTATATATATGTACATATCTAGCATTAAGGACGTATAGTTTTTTTTTTTGGAAACCAATGGTTTTTTTAACTCTAATAGAATTAGATCTATGAAGTCTGAACGATATAAGGTTTGTTGATCTATTTTAACTAACAAATAAAGTTTATTGATCTACAGCCACTCAATAATTCGCGACCGCACACTGACCATATTATGTAGGTACACATATACGGAACTAACCGGCCGATGACAAAATTCACCAAATTAACTATCGCTGCATATTAGTTATATACAGACATACGAGTATGTGTGATATCTGTGACTGAATTACAATATAGATAAACCAGTAACTCTATGTGAATGTCGAAAACCAATGGCACAACTTACTTGTTAATGAAGTTCAAATATTTGTAATCATTTAAAGACCTCTTAATGTATGTATATCCCAAATTTCTCTAATACATCACTTTTAGTTTCAACAACAAATTGTAACATTTTGATTCCAATAATAAAGTATTGAAGTATTGCATTTGGAACGCGCCTCCGAGCCCACTTAGCCGGTACCGTACGTACTCGTTCAAAGGATTCTGCATCAACGTGAAGACAATGACAGCAGCGGAGTGCGTAGAAAGCTATCCCCGCTATTCAGGGCCGCCGATGTGTATCTTCAATGGGCGCTGTCCCGCCGCCGCTCTACTGGTGACGATCGGTATGCGCGCCTCTACGCTCCATGCCAACTCTACCATAGAGCATACAGAACCAGGTGATCAATTAATAATAATAATAATAATAATAATAATCACTACTGAGCATAAAGCTAAATAAATGAACAAATAAAAATTAATAAAAGTACCTCCCGACACTACTGCTAGGATCTCGTCACCAATTAGGGCGGTAACTGCATTCCCGCGATAAAAATTTTTGGCCAGCCCATACCATGGGCTTCGAAGGCTAAGTACTTAAGCGTCGCTCTGAACAGAGGGATGACATTCGGGATACATATTAAGTCAGTACGCGACCGAGCCGCGTTCAGACTCGGTCGACTCTACCCTATGATCTGTAAGCGAAGTAAATTGTCTGTTCATAACAAGGTGACACTCTACAAAACTTGCATACCGCTGTGCATTGCTTCCGTCATGAACTATGCAAGTGTAATGTTCGCTCACGCGGCCCGTACACATATTAACTCTCTCCAGGTCATCCAATCCCGTTTTTGCAGGATAGCCGTCGGAGCAATGCCACGGAGTAATATCTTCGAGATAAAAAGAGCGACCGGTTGGCGGTGTATCGCGTCCCGACCCGGCAGGCTAGTTCTGGTCCAGCGGGGTATTCCGGAACACAAGCGAACCATCTGGGCGGCCTGACGGACTGCCGTACCGAGACGGCTGACACTTCAGAGCCTTCGATTCGCCTCAAAAGCTCCGTCGGCCGGGCGTCCTTGGCGTGAGCTGCGCCGTCTGGTTGTAGGGTTGACCGCGGTAACCCACTTACCTCATTCGGGTTTTGACCTCGAAGGGGATCGAACGCTTAGGCGAAGAGTGCAGGTGAGTTGTTTAGTGGGTAGGCTCCTGAAAATATCTTTGGGCACGTGGTCTCGCAGTCGCGGAACAGTCCCACATACTCGTAGGAGGTTCGCCCCACGGCCCGAAAAAGAAAGGGCGGAAAAGTATATATCCGGTCTCGCCACAAGTACCTACCAAGCAACCGTGCCCCGAAAGAATCAGTGAACCTCTCCCTCCGTTTCATTGCTATCACACGACGCGTAGCACGCCTCCAACGACCGACATTAGAGAAACTGGGCACATTCCCCCGAGTCAAAGATTGCTCAACTGCGCCGGTACATCGCGGCCAAAATGCTGGCCTCGTATTCCCACGGAAGGGACCGGCGAGGGCGCTAGTAACCTCTGTCGAGATGGTGCGGTGACCCCGCACGACTCTCAGTGCCAGCACCCTCTGAACCCTGCAGTCTGCACAGCACGGCCGCGTTGCGCGCGGAGTTCGTCGGCGACTAGACGGGAGCGTCGTACAGGGCCATGCTCCGCACCACCACTACGTAAACTTCCTCCACCCCTCAATGTTAGGGAGCAAGCGAGCCAACGCGACCACCATCCCGAGCAGCATGGGAACCAAAAGATCGAAATGGCAGGCCACTTGTTGTCCAACTTGAGTCCCAAATGCTTGACAGCAATTGTGACCGCTCCAACGATGATCCTCGCGTCGGGAGGAGTCCGCCTCCGATATAATGCACCAAAAAACTGATTCTTCCTTAATATGAAATTAACATTACAAAAAAATAATAGTGGAGTGATTAAAAGATGTTTTATCTTAAAAAGTACAGGGTGTTTTTTAAGATATTGTATAGTGACGTTCCTTTTACCAATATCTGTCTATAAACATTTACACTAATTGACATCAGCACCCTACGCATTTTATTTAATACTCACCTGCGTGAAAGTTAAAGTTACTTTTATGCCAAAAGATTAAACTTTTAATCTGTGTACATATAAACATAATACATGTTAGAAATTACTGAGTGCCAGCAGTGCCAGTTTCAATCTTATGCGCTTCAAAAATGATATGACTGGCAATCAATTCTAAATTCGATTTAAAAATATGGACTTCTATTTTCAAATTTAGTAATTTATTTTTTGATTATTGCTTTGTTTTCACTACGAACACGACACGACACTAAGAAGCTCGCAAATCTTCGGCCAGGCTTGTATATTCGCTCGTCCCCGCTGCTGCTAGACGACAACGCTCGACTTCATCGGGCACAATAGACTGCCTCTAATCTACAAGAGCTACGAAGTTTTGCGTGATCCACCGTACTCACTAGACCTTGCGCCGACAAGCCGACTTTTTACAAAGATTGGACAACTGGCTGGCAGGGAAAGAATGAAATACCAGAAAAGCAGTACAAAATACCTTTGAAGAGTTCTTGGCTCCTTTACACCGGAATTCTTTAAGGCATTGAAAAATTACCACAGCACCGATACCATGGCTGCATATTTTTATTGAATAAAAAAATCACTTGATATTTCTATATATTGACCTAATATTAGGAAAAGAAAACCATAATCATAAGATTGAGTATGTTTGTCGCACGTGTAAGTTGTAGTTACTAAAGGCGAGTGCACTGTGTCAGGGCGGTCCGTGTGCTGCGCCGCGACCGACTGATATGTTTATGTTTAGCGGACGCAATACTATTTAACGGACTTGTTCCGATATTATCGCAGATCCAACCGACTTCAATAAGTCTTCAGAACTGGCCCTTACCGATTCGATTCCTTACATATTCGAAAATCCCTCTCAAATTACAGTATTTCTTTAATTTGGAAGTTCACTAATTTAAATTTAAGAAATTGCTAAGTTGACATTACGATAAAAACTAGAAGTCATCGTGGCCCAAAGGATAAGACGTCCGGTGCATTCGTGTGTAGCGATGCAACGGTGTTTGAATCCCGCAGGCGGGTACCAATTTTTCTAATGAAATACGTACTTAACAAATGTTCACGATTGACATCCACGATGAAGGAATAACATCGTGTAATAAAAATCAAACCTGCAAAATTATAATTTGCGTAATTACTGGTAGTAGGACTTCTTGTGAGTCCGCGCGGGTAGGTACCACCACCCTGCCTATTTCTGCCGTGAAGCAGTAATGCGTTTCGGTTTGAAGAGTGGGGCAGCCATTGTAACTATACTGATACCTTAGAACTTATATCTCAAGGTTGGTGACGCATTTACGTTGTAGATGTCTATGGGCTCCAGTAACCACTTAACACCAGGTGGGCTGTGAGCACGTGCACCCATCTAAGCAAAAAAATAAGAAATAAATAAATTATACTTTATTACACTGGACTCTCCTTCAGTCTTGAAGTGGTTTTCAGATAGTTTACGTGATGGTACATAGGTGATAGATATTTATTATAGAATCAATTTGTACCCATCTTCAGTTTTTGACCTCGTAAGAGAACCGAATGCGATGACCCATCCATTAGGCCTTCGTTTTTTGATTCAAAGATATTTTGAAAACTGTATAAAATTAAAACATCTGTAGTGTTTTGAATATAGGCTAACAGATGATAGGGATCCATGAAGTTAGTAATATCGAATGTTTCATGTTCTCGGAAACACAGAGTGACCGTTAAGGTAAGCGCGGCCCTCGCGGTGTGAAACTCAATTTCGTTGGTGTCACTTTTACTGCTTATAAAATTTGTTTTAAACGTTTCCAATTTACATTATCTCACGAGTTTAATTGTGTAGGCGCAACGAGGAGAGCCGGACGCAGGGCGACAGGCGACCGCGGACCGCTCACGAACTGTTTATAAAGCATTAACTACGAGTATATCCTTGCATTGTAATCGTTGTCCCTTCAATGATAATTTAATGAAATGTCGTCTCGAAGCAGGGAGCTCGAACAGCGTCGGAGACGTGCCACTTCTCAACATCTCATTGAAACAGATTAACGCATTTAAAATCGACATGGATGAGTTTGAGAACATAAGTACATTTTAATTGCGGTAATTGTACATGAGTCGCGCGCCGACAAAGCGTCCGCTCGCTAAACATAAAATAAATCTCAGAGAAACGAGAGACAAATAATTGTGCGACCGCGACTATCGGACTCGAGACCGTTCAATGGCGAACGGAACCAAGAAAACAATGTTCATTAAAGGAATACCAAAGCGACCAAAGCGAGCAGCTCCAATAATTGCTAGCTACATTTAGACCTCGCACACACCCATTGAATGAGAACAATTTGTCGGTGCACCCTTTGCGAGTCTGTACCAGTCTGCAGTCCGGTCAGAGGAGGCCTGCCGAGCCATTCAATAATTGTATCGCAATATTATCAACTAATGACCAAAGTCAACTAGACTCAACCTAATTTAGTAGTCAACAAAGTTCACTATGGCGCATCGATGCGACGAAACGGAAAATGAAAAGATTAAAGATTTCCAACTTAGCTGTTGGAAATAGAACTGAACATGTAACGATTGATTAATTTTTTAATGAAACATTTTATGCAACCGACTTCACGTTCTATGTCGATGTTGATAAGGCTGAAATTGTTCAGGTTAGATTTATTGAAAACGTCGAGAAGTGAGGAGACTCAGCACATTACGGAAGCGAAGAGCAATTTAACTGTCCGATACTTTATTTACAAGATTCGAGAGATATATGTACAGCCTAATGTGATGATCGTGTAGTGGTTCGACGGAGCGCCGAGCGTCGAGCGCTGAGTTTTTTCCCTACCTGTGCTAGTAGCCTCAAAGGATTATTCTAGATTCATCGAACATGTAGGCGAATGGTGAATTTGCTAACACTAGTCTTAGCAAGAGTATTGCTTCCCTGAATCTACCACCGGGTCGGAATCGTAACCCACTGTGAAGATGTTGCGGGGAACACGGCGGCGCTAGACCCTCGACACTCGACACTCGACACTCGACACTCGACACTCGACTTTCTTGTTATTAGACTAGCTGTGCCTGCCACTCCGTCCGCGTGGAATAGCGACTTTAGGCAGCAGTTTTAGGACATATCTTTTGGTTTATAAGCACCGTCATTTAGGTATTAGAAAAATCTAATTTAAAGTAATGCTTCTCTATACACGACATAGACGTATAGCCATCGGGGATCAAAGCATACAGGTTGCTAGGATTGCTAACATGTGACAGAGCTACATAACCGTGTGACCGAGTTGACTGTGTGAAAAGCAGTTAACACTTATATCTACACTCACAACTTTTAGCGTCTGACCTTGGGCTTTATTTATTATCATCACGAAGCATAGGCTCAATGGAAACGCGATCGGTAGTGAGTTGTGCTTCCCGTTCTTCTAGTGTCTCCCGAGACCGGGCAAGCTTTTGCTGTCCGAACCCTCTGAGAGCTCAGACGGATTTCCCTATCAGTAAAGGTCTCAGAATCAAGCGATGGTGCATGCGCCTTGCGATCGGCAGTGAGACGTGCTTCTCATTTGCAAGTCTCTCCTGAGACTAGGCATTTGCTGTCCGAACCATCTGAGAGCTCAGACGGATTTCCCTATCAGTAAAGGTCTCAGACTCAAGCGATAGTGCATGCGCCTTGCGATCGGCAGTGAGACGTGCTTCTCATTTGCAAGTCTCTCCTGAGACTAGGCATTTGCTGTCCGAACCCTCTGAGAGCTCAGACGGATTTCCCTATCAGTAAAGGTCTCAGACTCAAGCGATAGTGCATGCGCCTTGCGATCGGCAGTGAGACGTGCTTCTCATTTGCAAGTCTCTCCTGAGACTAGGCATTTGCTGTCCGAACCCTCTGAGAGCTCAGACGGATTTCCCTATCAGTAAAGGTCTCAGACTCAAGCGATAGTGCATGCGCCTTGCGATCGGCAGTGAGACGTGCTTCTCATTTGCAAGTCTCTCCTGAGACTGGGCATTTGCTGTCCGAACCCTCTGAGAGCTCAGACGGATTTCCCTATCAGTAAAGGTCTCAGACTCAAGCGATAGTGCATGCGCCTTGCGATCGGCAGTGAGACGTGCTTCTCATTTGCAAGTCTCTCCTGAGACTAGGCATTTGCTGTCCGAACCCTCTGAGAGCTCAGACGGATTTCCCTATCAGTAAAGGTCTCAGACTCAAGCGATAGTGCATGCGCCTTGCGATCGGCAGTGAGACGTGCTTCTCATTTGCAAGTCTCTCCTGAGACTGGGCATTTGCTGTCCGAACCCTCTGAGAGCTCAGACGGATTTCCCTATCAGTAAAGGTAAAGTAAAGTAAAGACTCAAGCGATCGTGCATGAGCCTCACAATCGGCAGAGAGACGTGCTTCTCGTTCTTCAAGTGTCCCCTGAGACCAGGTAATTGCTGTCCAAGCCCTCTGATTACGATTTTATTATATGTATTGATAACGTGATATGTGTTTTTTTTCTTCTTTTTAATAGACATCTTCAACGTAAATGCGCCACCCACCTTGAGTTGAACTATAAGTTCTAAGTTCTCAGTATAATTACAACGGCTGCCCCACCCTTCAAACCGAAACGCATTACTGCTTCACGGCAGAAATAGGCAGGGTGGTGGTACCTACTCGTGCGGACTCACAAGAAGTCCTACCACTAGTAAATAAAGTTTTTGCGAATTAGACTATTCTTAAGAGTAATGCGTTAAATTATACTGTTTTAAATACTTTAGATACTTACTTTTAATTAGTAATAGCTTTACTAATAATTTACATACTGTACCATCGGTCACACTCATTTATTGTTCTAATGATAAATTATATCGTCGGATATGTCCTCCTCGCGTCCTCGGATACCTTCGATAAATGCTTGTACCAAGTTTCCATCAATAAGGGCAGGTGAAGATCAGCACGCCTTGCGGACTAGCTTCTCAGCCTCGAGAGCCCACTGTTGGAGATTCTCGTTGCTGCGCTGTACTCGTTCCTTCAACTGGGCACGAAAAACGTTTTCCAGGTGCGCGTGTCCACATCCTTTAAAGGTAGGCAGGGGCTTGGCTCTGCCCCAGGCATTGCTGATGTCCATGGGCGACGGTAACCACTAACCATCAGGTGGGCCGTATGGTCGTCTGCCTACACGGGCAATAAAAAAAAATCTTGATACCAATGCCCCCACTAGCTGCTCATAGGTTGCATCTTTCCTAAGGCTTCCAAGATGGTCAAAGATTGTTCGCAGAGTCCTAGAGTAAGCGCCGTCATGTCCTGTGACTGCTTCTCTAGCTTGCGAACCAGCTTCTTTTTCTGGTGACGAGCCTGCTCCTCTTGGTGACGAGCCTGCTCTTGAAAAAGCACCATTATGATCGCAAGGTCAGAAGCTACTACCACCGGAGAAACACCGGACGTACCCGCGGTTGACTCCGTTGCCACTGCTTCGGCCTTCTGTTCTTTGGTCGGCGTTGCAGAACCTTCAGTCCGCCTTCGGTCCAATTCCTGTTGTCGCTGACCTCTGGTGCGAATACCTTCTGCCGTGTCCTACGATAAAACGGGCATTACTTATACCACTTCTGACGCCAAATTGTTACACGCTGGGATTCGAGATAAATAAAATAAATAGATGGCGTTACACTTCTCGAGCGTTCTCGATATTACTAGTTCTATTGGTATTCGTTTCTGCTATTTGACGACAGATGGCGTTACTCTTACCGGCGCGTGACATTATTTATAATAATATTATTTATGTACTTCAATCTATAATAATAATAATAATAATGTGTGTATAATAATCATAATTTCTGGTTCTCATAATAGTTACAGGGAATTATAATTTGAAGTCAGTTGATGATTTGTCCCCGATTTTTTTTTTGTTTTTAGTAAATAAATATTGACAGATAAGGAAAGGATAAGAAAAACAATATGTATTATTAGGTCCTTACATATGAAATTAGCGTTTTGTGCGGGAGGACTAAGGAGTTTTTTTTTTTTTTTAAGTATATTTTATCAATCAAAGTACTTATGCACCACAGATCATACAAACACAGTGTTTTCAGTCAGTCACAGTCAGTGTGTTTCTATGATATGTATATATATGTATGATATGTATATGTATGCACCGTTGTTATCTATGCACTTTGGCCATCTCATAAGTAGTTCATTGATCCCTTACTAAAAAAAACATGAGGGCGAGAATCAATAAGCTCTTTGACTGCCACATCGGAGTTTTATTTTTTTTTTCTTTGTAGGAAGTTGTCCAAATTCTGGAAAAAATGGTAATCTGATGGAGCAAGATCTGGGCAGTAGGGTAGATGTCGCAGACCAATCGTAGCTCATCTAATTTTGTGGTTATTTGTTATGCAGTGTGTGCTCTTGCGTTGTTATGAAGCAGCAGTAGCTAAATCTCCGTCGTTTAGCAGCTAGTTCTTCCTTCATGATTTGCAGTTGCCGCATGCCGTAATCGTTTGGTCAGATTTTGGAAAGCTGTAGCGAACAACACCAGCGCTAGTTCACCAAACACTCACAAGTAACTTTTTTCTGAGTCAATTTTGTTTAGGGCAGGATTTCTGTCTGGATTTCAGGCTGAGGCTGGGTCTCCAGGGCTCAAATCAAATCAAATCAAAAATTTTTATTCAACATAAATGAAAGTACATACTTGTTGAACGTCAAAAGAACTACCGCTAATTCACAAGAACTAGCCTCCGTCCTGAGAAGAATTGGCAAGAAACTCAGCGGGCATGTCTTTGTTTTTTTTATATTAGTTTTTTTTTTTAATATATGTTTTTTTGTTAAATATTCATTTTTAGAATGAGTATTATAACATAACAATTATTACAATATTTAAATGCCCGGAGCGAGCAACTCATTCCCACTTTGTGCAATCTTCTAGATAATCATTGACTTTATAGTAAGCTTTATTGCACAGATGTTCTTTAATAGTTTTCTTAAACCTATGTATATGTAGGTTCTGAACATCTTGTGGGATTTTGTTGTACAGGCGCACAGACAAACACCCGAATGAATTTCGTATCTTATGTAACCTACTCATCGGCACAACAAGCTTGTGTTTGTTTCTAGTATTTCTATTATGTATGTCCGACTGTTTAGGAAACTCCTCAACATGTTTACGAACATACATCAAATTTTCAAAGATGTACTGGGATGGCATAGTGAGAACTTTAATTTCTTTAATTTTTTCCCTCAGGGATTCGGTTGAGTGCATGTTATAAATAGCACGTATAGCTCTTTTCTGCAGAATAAATATCATTTCTACATCGGCCGCATTGCCCCATAGCAAAATGCCATAGGACATGACACTGTGGAAGTAACTAAAGTAAACTAAACGAGCCGTGTCCGCGTTTGTTAACATTCTATTTTTTTTTACTGCGTATGCTGCAGAGCTGAGCTTACTCGCCAGTTTATGAATATGAGGTCCCTACTGCAGTTTGGAGTCCACTGTTATACCAAGAAATACGGTTGACACAACAAGCTCCAATGATTCCTCAGAAACAATTACATTACTATCTACTTGTCTCACATTTAAATATGATTTAATACATTTTAAAGTAAATTTAATACATTTAGTTTTCTTACTATTCAATAATAGGTTATTGATACGGAACCAATTAACCACACACGAAATCGCATCATTCACTTCGTCATAGACTTGTGATTGTCGTTTAATTTTAAATAATAAAGATGTATCATCTGCGAATAATACGACCTCGTGTCGGGACTCAATAACTAGGTAAATCGTTTAAATATTAGAAATAAAAGAGGACCCAAAATGGAACCCTGAGGTACAGTATCTACTTTTCATCACAAGTAATTATTCGATCCACTCAATTCATGAGGTAGGTATCTATCGTTCAAGTTTTTTTACTTTCCCGATTTGCTTCAAGTGGATTCATTTTTTTTTATATATTTTTTTTATTGCCTTTGTAGGCAGACCGGCATACGGCCCACCTGATGGTGAGTGGTTACCGTCGCCCATGGACTTCAGCAATGCCAGGGGCAGAGCCAAGCCGCTGCCTACCGCTTAATACTCTCCACAAGCCTCGTTTGAAGAAGGACATGTCATAGCGCTCGGGAATCACCGTGGAGGGGAGCTCATTCCATAGCCGGATGGTACGTGGCAAAAAAGATCTCTGGAAACGCACTGTGGATGACCGCAGTGGCTCCAGGTAGTATAGATGAACCTCCGATGGCGGGCGGTGCGATGGTAAAAACGAGATGCCGGTATCATCTCGAACGATTCCTCAGAGCAGTTTAATTTACAGGATTAATACAGTTTTATCACTTACCCCGAAACCTGCAGCTATCTCTGAAATGATTTGTAATGGATCCGCTTCCACAATAGCCTTTAATTCTTCGTTTTCCAATTAGGTCTCCGGCTTCGGGGTTTCTGAACTGGAACTCAGAAACGGGGTTCTGAATTTCGAAATTTCCAGACGAAAAAAAATTATGAACAAAAAACGAAATGAATTACTGTTTTCAAAACTCAAAAGGACCAGCTAAATGACTTTATAAAATTTGATTTGGAATTTTTAACCAAAGAGGAGATACTTCAGATCAAAGTGGTCAGTACGACGAAACGCTATTTTATTATTATTATGTAAGGACCTAATATTTCGTTGTAATTAACAACAAGAACCCTGCGAATGATGTTGTTTATTAATACACAAGATAAAGTGAATATGTACGAGTACAAAAGGGTATGAATATGTACATATACTCGTATATGGCCGAGGGAAACTGACAATATCGTTTGCGCTAAGTACACTCGCATGGACCCGCCGCAGTCAAACCAGATTTGTATATCTATCGTGCCCTTCTTATGAATAAAAACAGCAAGAGATAGATTAATGTAAAAACGTTGATTGAATTTAGCGTCACATATCTACGTGAGATATGAATTAAACGATCGGAGATGGAGTGCGTCGTGTAATGGCGCTGTATATCTTTTTAATTGGATGTGTTTTTGCACGGCCACATACTGCCTGCCGCCTCTGGACGCCTCGTGAGAGAAAAACGAATTCCTTCATGTGTGCCATTCATCTTCGCAGCCGTGAGGCTGGTGCAAGCTACGAGCAATATCATCACTATGGATTTCTTACAAAATCATATGAGAAAAATATTTATCATCAATTACAATTTCAATTTTTCGCGTCATCGGTAGATAATGCACCTGTTTATCTATACTCTAGAAGGTACACAGCGTCCAGGTTTTCTCGTAAATCGCACTCGAGTATGACTTGCAGTAAACGCAACAAAAGTAATGCAGGAAATTAGTAAGTGTAGTAAGTAAAGAGTGGACGCGGCTACACGCGGCTGCGCGCGAGCTTATCGCGTAGTGACGAGTCTCATAGGCCACGCGCGCCTGTCTCTTGTATACAATTTGCTATCATTAAAAATTATTGACGTCTCTAAAAGGACTAATTATCAAACATGAACAGTGTGTTTATTGTGCGACTAGATCTACTCACTAATCACTACGGAATCTGTCTTTGTACAAAGGGTCCACCTGGTGTCAAGTTGTCATTGAGCTCCATAAATATAGTCACACAAAGCTAATAGCGCAACCATAGCGCAGAACAGTTACCCCACCGACATGAGTGGATGGCGCAGAAAACATCAGAAATTTACTGGTGGTAGGACCACTTGTGAGTCCGCGCGGGTAGGTATCACCATCCCGCCTATTTCTACCGTGAAGCAGTAATGCGTTTCGGTTTGAAGGGTGGGGCAGCCGTTGTAACTCTACTGAGACCTTAGAACTTATATCTCAAGGAGGGTGGCGCGTTTATGTTGTGGATGTCTATGAGCTTCAGTAACCACTTAACACCAGGTGGGCCGTGAGCTCGTCCACACATCTAACCAATAAATAAATAAAAAATGGGTAAATTTCAGGCTTCTCTTCTCGTCAACTGTGTATTCTAATTGTAATCCTAAAACTCCAAAGTGATTGAATAGGAAAGCGATCGCAATTACGAACACGTTTCAGAACCGGCGCCCAGCTCGGAACAAGGCGTTTTTGTGGGTCGTATGAAGATATCAATAGTTCAACTTCACTTCTCGCTAACTTAAAACATATTAACCATTAAATTAATCGATATTAGTATCGCTGGAAATATTTTTATGGTCGCCGGTCGGGGTGTGGAGGAACTCTCCGTGTCTCATCAATGAAGTGCTAATGGCTTCGGCATGGATAAAACGACACAGCGCACGAATATTATTTTTTCCTATTTCTTATAAGAGAGAACATACTGCGTAGATGCGCAGTCATGCGAATTAAAGTCACACCTTATACCCGGAACCCTCGTCCGGGTATACGCTATCATCACTTTTGAGTCAATTGTTTAAATAAAAAAAATCGGTCTTAACCAATCAGGGCTCTCAGTCGATCTCATCATCATCATCATCAGCCTTTATCTGCCCACTGCTGGACATAGTCGATCTCGGCTAGACCAAATACGTCGATTTCTGTTTCAATAAGAATGCAGTGCTAAAATAAATTAAACTTCATTTTTGGTGCATTCAGGTGTATTTTTTTACAAACAATTGTATGTGTCTATCAGTAGAATACAATTTAGTCCCTAATTTATCACAAAAATCTAAGACATCTGCTTCATCTTACAGAACAGACTAAATTAGGTTTTGTTTGTTTGGGTAAAAATGATTTGTGTTTGTTACAGACATATGCTATGATCCAAACGGTGATAGGTGATGGACGTCTTCAAAACCAAGACCACAGCCAAGCTACCCCCTTCTGAAGACTACAGCTGAGAAGTAATTCGTGAACTCGAGCTAGGTACATATTAGATTAGCAATGGATGTCTGCTGCACTGGACACGCGCCCCCACCAGAGTACACCAGCTGGCTTGTACTTTGGGCCACATCGTATTCACGACCACTTCGAACACGACAACTGAGGCTTGCATCAGATTTTTTTATTTCCTTCACGTCTGTTACGTAACGATCGAAACTTTATTTGCAAACACAAGTTTGTAAATTACGGAAACGTCTTTACTTATGTGCTGTTGTACTATTTTAAAACTTTTCCTTTTCTTGCGTTTTGAAGTCTTGACTTTTGCCAAGCCTCATGATTCTAGATCAACGGGAAGCGCCCTGTAGGTTTTTAGTGTTATTTGGGATAAAATGTGGCTGTACTGATTAGGTATATGATTGAATTGACTGAGCGAAATTTAATTTATTCGACTTCTTTTTGCCGCGGACTTTAGCATTTGGAAGTTGTTCCAGTTTTCTATTTTCACTAACCGCTCTCAAGTGTTGGACCAATCGACACATAAAGAGACATATTTCTAGAGATCCATACGCGTTGCTGTTCAGGTCCGGAACTCTTTAAGCGACGACTTCTAAGACGAGTCGACGTGGAGCACCCGCACGCACCACGCGTCGCGTCTCGTCGCCTGCGCCCGTTACATTTGTACGTAGCAACATTCGACTAATGAGGATCTGCGCGTTCAGCTCATTTCCGTAACTCTCGAGAATAGCTGTGGCTGCGAGCTCGTCTCTCGGGAGCCCGTCTCTGGTGTCTGGAGATTCTTCATCATATCACAATAGTAGCTCATACGAGCGATCGACTCACGGTTGGACACATGGAAATTCTGTCGATTATATCGATTTTATCACAAGTCATCAAAATATGAACAACGTCAGTGGGCTAAAGACTAAATGTATTGTAATAATTATGAGAATTTCATAAGAGCCCGTAAGTACCAAAGGAAATCTCATTGCATTTGTAAAATGTATACTCTACATATTCCTGAAGAATAAAATTCAATAGTTAACTATTTAAGTGCAAATAACTATAAGAGCTTTCAAAAAACCTTAATACTAAATCGTAGGCAGCCATTTAAATTTATAATATTAGTTATTATACATATACGTACATACATATGTACATAACAAGCCGAACCTAGGATCATGGTGAAAGCTCAATGAATAATATAAGGCGCCTTTCACGTACGTTAAATAGATTTAATCTAGATGTTACTATTCCCTCGTGCATAGGGTTGCGGGTGGGTGTGCAGGGAGGCAGGGTGGCAGCCCTAGAGATACCGAGCGCATTACTCGTAAATTGAAATCCGATATTGACATAAATAAGGCGGGATTCATACGTGACGACATGCGATGTCGTGTTTGTACGAGGTACTCGTCGCGTCGCGTCGCACCACTCATCCGCGCACTTGTTTACGACGCTCATGTTAATTGCAAATATGTTAAGCGCATAAACAGACATTATACATCACCACTACGAATGTATGTGCGTGTAATGACTAGAATTCAAGAACTACTATTGAACCCGTAATAAAACCCACTTGACCGCAATCGCTCAACAACGACACACTGAACGTGAACAATCTTACTCGTGGACGTGAATGTGAACGTCTAAGTACGTTGTCAGAATCGTTTTGACTCTTGGGATGAAAATGATAATGACCTACTTGTATAGCTGACTCTCACTTGGGCTGAGAACGAGGACAGAAGAGTAAAGCTCCGTCTGTGGCTCCGGCTGTGGTATGAACCGGAGGCCTGTCTCATCCAAGGCAGGTCAGGGAAAATGTGACGCGTTTCGGATTTCGGAGCGCAGATGTCGTGGGAGCCGTGTGGTCTATACACTGGAACTACTTGAGACGAGCCCGAGCCGTAGTTTGTTTGTTTTTTATTGCTAAGACGGGTGGACGAGCTCACAGCCCTGGCCTTGGCCCTGGTCTTAAGAGGTCAGCGGAGCCCATAGGTGTACATCAAGTATGTTAATGCCGCCATCTTGACATGACTTCTAAGTCTCAGTTGTTACAGTACAACGGCTGCCACACCCTTCAGATCGAAACGCATTACTGCTTCACGGCAGAAATAGGCAAGGTGGTGCTACCTACCCGCGCGCGTTCACAAGGTGCTCGAATAATTATGCAAATTAAACTTTTCGCCGGTTTGATATTAATGACATGATGTAAAAATGTCTCTTAAATAAGTAGAATTGAACTACATATTACACGATACTTAATAATAATAATAAGCCTTTTATTTCCCATCACCTAAATATTACATGTAAATATTCTCAACCATATATAAATCCCATATTCAGATCCAATTACATTGCCGTTCACTTTTCCTCGAATGGAACCCCTATTTGGGTATAGGCCTCCTCCAGCTTAATCCAATTTTCCCTGTTCCCAGCCTGCCTCATCCACTCCTTCCCAGCGGTGACTATGATATCATCACTCCATCGCTTCATAGGTCGTCCTTTCCTTCTTTTCCCATTAGGCCCTTTCCATTTTGTCACTTCAATTGTCCATCGTTTGTCACTGTAGCGTGCTACGTGGCCAGCCCATCGCCACTTTAATCTTTTACTGAAGTTTAGGACATCAATTAGTTTTGTCTTTTTTCGTATAAATTCACTTCTTACTTTATCTTTTCTTTTTATTTTTAAAATGCTTCTTTCCATAGCTTTCTGGCAATTAACCATTTTTGTTTTTATGGTGGTGTTGAAAGTCCACGATTGGCAACCATATGTGAGAGTTGGTAAGATGCATGTATCCATAACTGTTTTCTTCAGGTGGAGTGCATAGTCTCCTTTCATTATCTCTTTGAGTGACCAATATTTTTTCCAACTCATATTTATTCTACGTTGTACCTCTTCTTCTTCGCTTCTGTCTTCAAATGATATTTCTTTTCCTAGATATATGTATTTGTTTACGAATTCTAATGTTTTTCCTTCAAGTTTTATTGGATGTTTGACGCTGTTTGTCATTACTTTTGTTTTGTCTTTATTCATTAATAGGCCTACTCTTTTACTTTGTACACTTAGTTGGTTTATCATTTTTTCTAGTTTTCTACTGTTATCAGCTAAGAGGACTATATCGTCTGCAAATCTGAGGTGACTCAAGTATTGGTTACATATTTTAAGGCCTTCGTTTTTCCATTTCAGCTCCTCAAAAATGTTATGCAGCACTGCTATGAAGATCTTCGGGGAAAGTGGGTCTCCTTGTCTCACTCCTCTTAGAATAGGTATTTCAGGTCCTCGGTTCTCTAGTTTCACACAACTAGTGCTCTTGTCGTAAATGTTCTTCAAGACATTTTTGTACTTGTCGTGGACCTGACATTTGTCCAGTGCCTCCCAGATGGCATCATGTGAGATCGTATCAAATGCCTTAGCGTAATCGATAAAACCTATATATATTGGTCTGTTGAACTCCTTGTACTTTTCTATTATTTGCTCCATTACATGAATATGGTCTAATGTTGAAAAACCTGACCGGAACCCCGCTTGTTCTTTTGGTTGTAGGTTTTCAATTTTGCTACTGATTCTGCTTAATAGTATAGAGGTAAAAAGTTTATATATGCTCTGGAGAAGGCTAATTGGTCGGTAGTTGCCTATATCTCGAGGGTCACCTTTTTTATATATCAAAATTATATCTGCTTTCTTCCACTGTTCTGGTATTAATCCCGTGCTTAAAATTTTGGTAAACAAGCATGAAAGTGAACGCGCTAATAAAGTAGTCCCAAATATTAAAGCTTCATTGGATATACCGTCTGGCCCTGGGCTTTTTTCTGACTTTAATTTTTTAATATGCTTTATTACTTCCTTCGTGTCGATCTCTACAGGCTCATCTTTTACGTTTTTACACTCTATGAAATGTTTACTTTTACTTATACTAGTTTTATACTTGCTATTATATAGCGCTTTGTAGAACTCTGTAGCACTATCTATAATATCTTTTCTAGTGTTAGGTCTTGTACTCCTCGACTTTAAATTTTGTATCCAACTTTTGTGAGTATTTAATTGTCTATATGCTCTTTTTGTGCTCCTGTACTGTTTTATGTTTGTTTCTATTATCTGTTTTCTGTAGTTTGCATAGTCTTGTTTAACGGCTTTATTAGTTTTTTTGAATAGCATACTTAGCTCTGCCTTCATTTCCGAAGTTTTTTGTTTTATTTTCAATAGTGTCGAGCGTCTGGTCATTAGTTTTATTGTTGATTGTGTAAGAATTTTGTTTGAATTACTTTGTTCCTCTTTGTGTTCGTTTGTTGATATGCTTTTTTTTATGACGTGTTCTATTTTGTTGTATAGGGTCTGGACATCGTCGTCTTCAAAAGGTTCGAGTTCTTTTATGTTGTTTTCTAAATTTCTAGTGTACATCATTATTTCTTTTTCAGTTTTGAATATATTTGTGGATGATTTGAACGATATCCTACATTTTTTAGTATTTTGTAAAGAATAAGTTGCTCTAACCAGTCTGTGATCGGAACTATACCCTAAGCCGTGCAGTACTTCTATTTTCCTTATTCTTTTGGGCTGGTTTGATAGGATATAGTCCAATTCATTCTTTACTTTTCCATTTGGTGATTTCCAAGTCCATTTTCGATTTTGTCTCATTTTGAAATACGTATTCATAATCGACAGTTTGTGTTCGAAGGCAAATTCTATGAGCTTTTCACCTCTTTCGTTTCTTTTTCCATAACCAAATTTACCTAGAATCTTATCTTCTTTTGTTTTAGCTATCCCTACTTTGGCATTGAAGTCTCCCATTAACAGTACATCTCCGCTAGTCTGCGCTTGCGCTTCTTGCAGTGATTCGTAAAATTTTTCCATTTCTTCTTTAGAAGCCTTTTCAGTTGGTGCATACACTTGAATTATTGATATTATCTTTTTGTTGAACTCAAGTTGAAGTATTGCAACTCTTTCAGATAAGCCTGAGAAGCTTAATATATTGTTTTTGTATTCTTTTTTTATCAAAAATCCTACTCCATGCAGGCCAGGTGTTTCTCCTTTAAAGCAGAATATAAAGTCTTGATGCTCTTCGATGCCACTGCCCATCCGTCTAACTTCAGCTAAGCCTAATATATCAATTTTTATTTTTTCTAGTGAGTATACTAGTTCTATATATCTTGTTGTGGATGCTAACGATCTTACGTTAAATGTTCCAATTTGTAGTGATTTTTGAGGTAGTGTTTTGTTTACTGGAGGGTTATGGTCATTTTCCCCCACGGGGACCAGCCGGCTTGGGGGAGTGTTTTTCTTGGTTGTTTTTTGCAGGTTTGTATTATAATGATTGTTATTAATCCGGTTTCGAGTGTACGGTGATTGCTATACATTTGTTTTCTCTCTTAATGAGTTTGATTTTACGCGTGCCATGTATTCGTACGCATTAGTTGTGTTTACTTTTTTCGGAGCTACGTACAATTCATTTTCTTTTTGTGGTGTGCTGATATTGGGCGGAGAAGGTGGGTCTCTTTTCCTTTTTTCTCGATTAGCATCCGTTTGGCTCTTGATTATTAGTTTATCTAATTTTAAGTATGCTATGTTACCCTTCCTTCGTTCCTCTTCAAGTTTTGGTTGTAATGTTTTGCGTGCTTCTAATATTTCTTTAGTATAATCTTCCTTCACATAAATACCCTGGGGTAATTTATGTTTCGATCTCATTATTTCCATTTTTCTCCAGTACGATACAAGGGATATTAAAATAGGTCGAGGCGTATTTTTTATCTTTCCAATTCTATAGGTATTCATAATTTCGTGCTCTTGTATGTTTAATCCAAGATGACAATTAAGTTTTTCAGATATGTATTTTACCAAACTTAACTCTTCTTGTTTG
This sequence comes from Bombyx mandarina, assembly GCF_030267445.1. Classification (NCBI taxonomy): domain Eukaryota; kingdom Metazoa; phylum Arthropoda; class Insecta; order Lepidoptera; family Bombycidae; genus Bombyx; species Bombyx mandarina. The sequence continues at coordinate 19,741,526 of NC_143218.1, forward strand.
TCTTCCTTTATTCCAAAGAGTAGTATGTTAGTTTTCTTTTTAGCCATTTCCAGACCTTTAATTTTCTCCTTAAGTTCTTTGACTGAATTTTTAAGTTGTTTGTTTTCGTCATCTATCTTTTTAAATCGCTCATTAATTTGTTGCACAACATTTTTGGTTACAGCTTCTGTTATAGTGATAGTCTGCTGTTTCATTTGCTCTTGAATTTTTTCTAATAATATTTGCATTTGATTATCCATTTTTCAGTGAAAATTTTTATTTAACGTTTTTAGTAGATAGTTTTAAGATGATTCTGGTATAATTTTAGAGTAGATCTGTCAACCCCGACTGTATAGTAACTTATTGATTTCATAAAGTGGCAACACTTAAATTCTTATGTATCGATATGATTTCTTTAAGTTGCCTATCTTGAATGTAAATTGTTAAATTGTCTGTGGTTTAAACTGTGACTTACTTCACTCTGTATTTATCATAATAAATACCCTCAAAATAAAAATATTAAAGTAATAATCTCAAGAGGTTATTTCTTCATTTCTCATTGTTAGATTGCACATTAACACTGTTCACAAACTTTCTTGATTTATTTTTGTATAAAGTATCTTCTATTATCTTGATTTGTGACTTTTTACACTTGATATATATGAGTATTAAGGTAAAACTTTGTATTATTTTAAGAGCAAACGAGTACACGTCTATGTTATTCTGTCACCGGAACCGGAAACCCCGATACTTAAGCCTCCACTAAGTTCACCGCTTCAGACAAAAGTTTGATTCAGCTCTGGCAAACTGCGTGAGAGATTTTGTTCATATGACACAGTTCGGCACCGTGTCCGCAAGTAGCTCATACCATCAATAGAAAGCATATCGCTAGTGTGCCATGTGATAGTCGTAAGGACAACATCGAACCTTTTGAAATACCCGTATTGGTGGTACTTGGTGGCTTGGAGGAGCAGCTAATAACGACGATTTTGATGATTCGTCTATCGATTCGTCGATAAAGTCTCTCAGCAACTCCGTATGGTGAAAACTGTGGAAGTGACCTGTGTCAGACTTTACCAAGGATTTTCCAAGCCCCACACCCCAGTCCGTCGAAGTGTGCGTCGGTACAGAAGAAGCTCGTGCGCATGCGCAAGCATCATGACTGAAACAGTACTATCGGTAACTGAAACGGTGATTTTCAAGAAACTTTACTATGTATAAAGAAATATAAAACAAACCGAACTAAAATATAAATGAATCGAATATGACAAAAGTCTGGGCGCTCTTTATGATGTGTCAAAATTTCTAAGTTAATCGAGTGTCATAGAATTTGGTAGAAATTATGTTCAAAAGTTTAATTGTATGAGATACAGGTCAAACTAACCTAAAAAGCATATTTTTAAAATAATGGAACCTGTTGTTTTCATATATGTTAATTCGCTCTTTGCTCATTTTTGCATCAGTTTGTAAGATATAATCTTGTCATAATGAAAAGGAACTGTTGTAATAAAGAGAACGGAAACACTGTGATAGCAATATACAAAGTACGTATGGAGTCAAATACATTACTTTATTTTCCATCCACTTAATAAGGAGGTCTAAAGGAACGTCTTGATTCTAATCCAAAATAAAATATTGGGATACACGTGTATTGGTACATAAGGACGATCAAAGCTGCGTATGAAAAAACCTGAAGGAATGCTTTACAAAATGAAAATGGTTTAGCTGGGAAATGATTATAACATCGAGAACCTTATTGCGTACTTAATAAATTATCTGATCAAGCGAAAGTATTTAAAAATATAAAGTATTGTTACGCGCTGGGGTTCGGGATAAATAAAAGCTCCACCAAAGTACAACTTAAAACTGTATTTAACGCTTAAAACACTTCAAAATTCTCAATCCACTTCTTCTGCTTCGTTTCAGGTGATCCGTTCGCTGTTTCGCTTCGAGTAGTTCCGATTACTAACTGAGTGCGTGCCATATCTACAACGCTTTTATAGCCGATACCAAATCCTTAGAATTATCGCGAACATTCCTCACAAGTCGAGTACTTTCGATGTGTGATTCCGCTATCTGACAATAGACGGCGTTCTAGATGTTACTAGATCCTTCGATATTCGTTCGGCTATTCGGCGATAGATGGCGTTACTCTTACCGGCGTAACAGTATTATATTTGAATATCAGTCAAATGGGTCGTTTGGTGGGGTGTTCGCTGTGAGCTGTGAGCGAACAACTGAGCCAACTGAGCCAACTGAGCCAACTTTCAGTGAAAGAAGGATAAACAAATCAATCAAAGCGGGGACTGTTGACAGCGGCGTGCGCTAACAACGCGTCGTCTAGCCCTGAGGCTGCGCCCTTGCTACTGTTTGTTTAGATTTTGTACAAGTTTACATAATACTCGCTCGATATGTGGCGTGCAAACAGCAGGTAACTTGTGGTCTGGACTTGCACAAACAACATGTAACAAATAAGATTATATGGACAATAAGACTAATAATACTATTAAAATGTAAACGAATGCAAAGACAATATTATTAATTTAATATTTTTAATATAATATAATAATATAAAATATATATTAAATAATATTTATTTATTTAACATATTCACGTTTTAAATGAATATAATGTTATACTGTGCTTAAAAGCGTAGAGCTTTTGGAGTTCCGAATACGTTCAACAGAGGCGAATTTTCCCCTTGAAGAAAGTAGATGTCTCAATCGACAGCTGGCCACAACGTCTCAAGGATTGTACTAAGGACAGTGGAAGTCAATTTGAATGAACTCCATATTCATAAAGTGTTTTATTATGAACGCAGATTACAGTATTAAATGTTTAAGCACGAGATAAAAAAAACAATGTTTTCCTAGTAACAATATTTATAGCAAGGCTAAGTATAGTTAATTAATATTTTCAATTGCGCACTCTTGTTCTTTACATAGGGCTCATTTTATTGCACATCATTAAACAAACAGATAATAGTATCTAGATCGCCGGGTCGTGCGACGCGGCCGCGTTTGGATCGCGACGGTCGCACGTATGTACGGGCGCGGGCGTGGCGTCGTGGCGTCGTGGCGTCATGGCGCAGTGTGTGCACTCAAGGAAGGCGCATGTTCCGTTATAAGTTTTCGTGCGCACTACCCATTAACATCAGTAGAGACTCCGCACTAACTCTAGCGACGTCCATCTTGCGCTTACACTTCAACCGCTTATACCGTCATCCTATTGTTCAAACAAAGAGGATTAATTAACAGATTAAGCATTAATAAAAACTTCGCTGTTCCTTCTTCCAACGAAGAGTACCAAGCTAAGAAAGAAATCATAAATATTCAAGGACTACCGATCTGATAGCCAGTAACGATATGGTATACGCAGTCGATAATTAACCCCTAAATAGTTCGTAAATAAAATGACTGATTACCAAAGACATTCTCAGTTTTCGGTATAAAATCTCACTTTAATCAAAATATTACGACGGCCGGTTCCATATTCGGATAATTGTAGGCAAATTGTGGAAGATGGAGGCTTTAACGAGGCTCCGAGAGAGGACACTTTTTATTGGAAGTTAACCGTCCGACCATCACACCGCCGCGTAATGAAACAACTATCGTTCTGCCGTACAAGGCGCTCCAACTGTTTTAGGCATGCGCTAATCTCCGTCTGTGCGGTGTACTCATCATGGGAGCACTCGTAAAATTTACTTAGTATAACTTTGCAATTTCACTTTAACATTTTTGACGTAAATAAAAAAAACCACACATATAAAGTTAAGCCGTATTATCAGGCCGCACTTGAAAATTTATAGATATAAGGCCAGAAGATACAAAAAATACTACAAAGAAAGACGCGACTAATGAGATACAAAATGTCTACATTGTACAAGTTCAAAGGTTAATTTATAACACAGGATTATACCAGATGCAGACACATCACCTCAGAAAGCATACGAAAACATTTAGCTAAAGAAAAAAAAACACTTTTAAAGAGTTACAAACATGTAAACATGCAATCGTAGATAGACGTATTAAACAGAAAAAATAAAAGACTAAACAGCTGTAACGACCAGAAACGAAAAATACAAGAACGAATTTATACAAAGTTAGAGGATTTTTATTTATTTAAAAGCTTAAAAATTGTCTAAAACCGACACAAGCAGTAAAGAACCTCAGTCGATAGCGAAGTACATACATCAAGACTTAAGTATACAAGCATCTACTTGGGAAAACAAAATGGCTACAACATGAACACAATGAGTTACAAGTTAAACAAAGAATAACAAGATAAAATAGAATAAATACTGGAGTACGAAAGAAATGTTTATTAGCAACATTACAACAAATATTACAAAATCAGAACAAATGTCTCCTGCCGTGTCTAACGCACGCTTATCAGACTGGAAGATTTTTTTAAATTATCGCCCTTGTTAGATGAATATACAGCCCACCTGATAGTGAATGGGTCGCTCATGGACCTCAGCAATGCCAGGGACACAGTCAAGCCGCTGCCTACCGCAAAAAAGTTACTAATAATGTTAGAAGGTTAGGTAGGAAGAGCACGATTTTTAAATTTTTAAATCATTTAGGTACTTTGATAACAGTTACTTTTAATATGTATCACCGGAAACACGCTTGGTGTCTCCATACCTGAACCATGCATAGAACTTTCCGTGTGGATTATGGACCATTCAAAATTCAAAATTCAAATTATTATTATTTTATGTCATTGTACTCTAAGAGACTATAGACTATACAGACCGAGAAACTACTCTAAAACAAAACCACCGTGGAATGGAGCAACACCTTGAGGCTTATATATATTTATATACCCAATAGTGTTCAAGTGAAACTAATAATTTTATTGCAATGGGATATTTAATAGAAACTTTAATATTCATCGAAACGCAATACAACTAACAGACAAAGCCAGAAGTCAGCGAAGACATTAGCTCAGAGCTATCACAAGGGTTTGAGTACCACGGAGCACCTGCGTGAGGTGAACCTAGCTGATGAGCAACTGACTGGGTCTGCATGGCGGAGATGGAGACTACGCTACATACGAGCACTTTGTGATAAAATGCCAGGATTACAATTCTGAAGGGAGGTTTCATTTTATCTAAGTAATTATGTACATAGCACTCACTCGAAAGATGTTATACCATAGCTCAGAGGAAACACCGTGAATCGCCTGAACACTGTGGAGGTGATGCGGTCATGGAGTCGAGCGGTGATGTTGTGGTAAGGGATGACGGCATCTCCTTAATTGATTCCTGAAAGTACGTTTATTAAAAATGTTATAACCAAAAGTTTAATCATATTACACAGGGGCTCGGGAATTCTGCGACATTCTGCCTATCGGTTTGCATACTATCTCAGTTTAACGTATGAATGTAGACAGAGGATTTGGTCTAAGCTGGCCGTCAAACAAATTTACAACAATTTAATCCTAAGCATTATCCACAATATTTAACTACTATATTACCTACCTACATCCTACATATTATGTCGACCCACTCACGCGGCTCGCATACGCATAGACACCCTCCAATCCCGTTTTTGCAAGTTAGCCGTCGGAGCTCCGTGATTCGTGAAGAACGTCGACTTACACGACTACCTGAGCTCCGAATTGATACGAAACATATAGAGTCAGCGTCAGAACGCTACGTCATGATAATCGCCTTATCCTTGCCGCCGCTGACTACTCCTCGACGCGGACGACGCACTAGACACGTCCTTACGGATCCATCAGATCCAATAACCCTTTCTTAGACGACTTTAGCTCTAACACTAGGAGCAGGCTTAGGCCCGGTAACGGTACTCTTCAAACTCGGCAAAGAGCTCGACGTGCAACCTAAGCCGTACATCGATCCTCTGAGTTTCTCGGCGGATATCCTCAGCGTGTCTCGATTCCGATCCAGTGGTAGATTCGTTCGCAAAACAGTTGCTTTTGAGTTGTTAGGTCTCCTCTGAAGGCACTCTGGCAGCAGCCCCTGCTCACCCACCTGTCCTGGGGAAACTAGAAAGGTCTCCGGGCCACCAGTAATCCGACTTAGATGGCTACCTCCGTTTTTCCTATGTCTGTCGAAAACAAACTGTACTTATAATTAGGAAACAGGTGTCCGGTTGCATCTCGAGGGGGGCAGCGGCACGCAGTGCGATATCCATGGGCCCTGACTCTGCAGGCGCTTTCAACAAGAACACCATCAAAATATACTGTTTACATACTTAAGCTACTTTGACTGAAGTACAAGTATTGTACACATAATGTACCTAGTCAGGTCATAAATTCTGTCACATGTTTAATGTAAAATAATTGAAACAAGTTTATTCATTATGTAACCATTCATATACCAAAATGAACTTAACAAAACATAGATTCTTATGACACTAAAGTTTATTCAAAATGACCTCCGTGATTTTGAATACAGGCGTTCAATCTGAGCGGCCAGTCGTCTATCGCAGCACGAACGAGGTCCGTGTCAATATCGGCGGCTGCCTTAATCAAGGATGTCTTGAGTGACTCCAAATTGGGATGAGGCTTTGAGCACGCCTTTTCCTCCAAGTGTTGCCATATCTTGTAATCTAATGGATTCAAATCTGGACTGGAGGAGGGCCAGTCTTCGTGCCGGATGAAGTCGATTTCACGCGCCGCCAGCCAGTCTTGTGTGCTCTTCGCGCTATGAGCTGGCGCCGAATCTTGTTGGAATACCCAGTGCCTGTTATTGAACATGGTATGAGAAACAGGTTCCACAAGGTTCGACAGGACTGTATTTTGATACACAACTGCATTCGTTTTTACACCTTTCTCACAAAAATGTACCTCTGTTAAGCCCCAATAAGAAACTCAGAACCATACCATGAGCGAGGATGGAAAATGACCTCGTTGGACACGCGGAATACGGTTGCTCGCTTCTTCACTACTGTGTACCTTATCATTTTGTTTGTTGTAGCTCTCTTCTACGGTAAAAATTTTTTCATCCGAAAAAAGAATTTCCCGATATTTTTTTCCCGCGTACCGCTTCAACAAAGCGCGGCATCTCTTCAGTCTCAGGTCCATTAGACGAGCATTCAAACGATGTCCTGTTTTTCTTCGATATGCCCGAAGCCCTAAGTCTTCATTTAACACCCTTTTCACCGTGGTTCTGCTTAACCCCATCTGAAGGGCCAACAGTTTCTGCTTACGTTTGGGATTTCTTTGAATTCGCGCCTTCACAGCTTTTATCACTGCTGGAGTCCTAACAGACCGAGGGCGACCACTTCTTGACCTGTCATCTACACTAGAGTCTTCATTGTATCGTTTGATGGTACGATAAACGAATCTTTTGGTATTATTCAAATTTTTCAGTATGTTAAAAATTTGAATTGGCGCGTAACCGCAACGATGCAACGCAATAACTGCAACACGCTCTTCTTTAAGCGTCCACTCCATATTTAAAAATGAGTAAAATTCTAAAAGTATACATTTTTATTTTTATGAACAATTCGTAATTCGAATTCAATAAACTTTTTTGTGGCCAGCATTCTAAAAGAAAAGTTTTTACTGCGTGACAGTACTTATGACCTGACTAGTTATTTATACAAACCAATCAAAATTCGAATATAGCCGTCACACCTATGGATGGGCATTACCTGAAATAAGTGTGTACAAGTTTTCTCGTCGCTATCACCTGTGTCTTGGGATACGAAACCCATATTGCGTATTGGTAATTTTCAACCTCAAGGAAAAATATACATTGACGTTCTCATAACAAAATAATAATAGTGATAAATAATAAATAAAGAATATCGTGCTCACGGAAACACCTACCAAGTAGCCAATTTACAAACAATTTAGTGTTGTATGTGTAATGTATTCTTAATGCATCATAATAAGATCGGTAGTGCAGATGAGCCGGCACCTCGCACCGCCACACGATCCTACTGCTTTAATATCTCGATCGCTATAGTCGATCATGTTATTCACAAAATTTGAAAAACATTTCAGTTAATAGTCGATGATCTTTCATAAAATAATCCTAGTTTGTGATTCATATAAATAAAATCATTTAGAAAGGAAGAAACGGTCGAATTCACAATACAAGTTGAATAAGATGACAGCAATAGATCGTAGCCGGAACTGTCGAAAGACGCTCGCCCCGACAGTAAGTCAGTAGTGCCTGACAATGTCAATCCGGGACAGACAATGGACGCGCGACTCCGTCAGCGACTCATTAAAGAGTGCAGCATACGTGAATGGAAGGCCCGGCCATAACTTCAGGACGTACCGCCGCCCAAACCAATTACAATGAAAACAATCATATCATTAAGCGCCGCGCTCGCTCCATAAAATTGTTACTACTTCAAACAATGCGCTCAAACTGTAACTTACCTAATTTGTGGATGTGGTAATCAATTTTCACTTAATCTTTATCCATAAGCTAATGAAATTAATTGTAATAACCTTTCATGCAAGGATTTAACATCTACTTACATTTTGAAGGGCCTCACTGATGCTGCGTAAACTAATGCGCACAGTCGTGTCTGGTCTTGTCGTTAATTTTCATCTAAATCGTTACATTATTTAGTAAGGACACAGCGTAATTTATGAAATAAATTCGTTTTGTATCAAAGTAAGCATTATAAATGTGTTAAGAAACGGCACCTCGTCTAAGATGAAGCCATTCTTAAATCCATGTAGCGATTTAATGGACAATTATTATTATGCATTGTGTGTTTAGAGTAGTTTATAGGCGGATAGATATAGAGTGGTGAGCTCGTTAAGGTGTGAGGCACGGCGCGGGTTGGTGGCGGTCTCTGCGCGGTGTATTTATATCGCAACAGCCTGCGACGCCATCGACTCTGGGACCGGCCGCTGTGAGCTCACACACTGCTCGCGGCATAACTACATACATAGTATGTATGCTCATGCGTATTTACACTTCATTCAAGCCGGACTCAATGCAAGCGCAAATAAAGAACAACAGAATCAGATCCGGAAGTTAATCAAAAATTGAAAAAAAAACATGTTACGCGCTATGGTTCGGGATAATTAAAATATCTACCGAAGTACAAGTTAAACTGTTAAACTTTAACTAAAACTAAACAAGTTAAACTTTAACTGTGTTAAGACACTTAAAACACTTCACAAACAATTTAAAATTCTCAATTCGCTTCTTCCGCTTCGCTCTGGGTCATTCGTTCGCTGCTTCGCTTCGAGTAGTTCCGATTACTAACTGACTGCGTGTCATCTCTGCAACGCTTTTAGAGTCGAGACGAAATCCCTAGAATCGTCGAGAATATTCCACAAAAGTCGAGTGTGTGTTTCCGCTATCTGACAATAGATGGCGTTGTACTTCTCGCGCGTTGTAGATGCTACTAGATCCTTCTATATTCGTTCGACTATTCGGCGAAAGATGGCATTACTCTCACCGGTGTAACAATATGAACAGCACATACATAATATACGTGCGTATGTCTTGTGTGTACATGTATGTATGTATGTGTGTATGTGTGTATTTACCTATCGAGATATATGTTCAATTTCCGTCCTTCATTTATTATAATATAATTGTAAACATTGAACACCTTTAGGAGAAGATTATTAGAACAGATGAAAGATTACGTGTAAGAGGCCACAAACGATCTTTTTTATCACTATCTATGCTCGTTCCAACATTACGCATAAAAACCGGGATTACACATATGACCCAATGTTAGGGATTCAATAATTAAACAAAACAGTGGAATAGCTAATGTTAGAGTTTTAAATATAGAGCGAGTCGATCCTAGTTGTCACGGAACGTAGCTTTAAGATCTTAGTCTGGCAGCACGGTCTTATAAATGTCGGACTTGTCAAAAATATGTTAAAGGAATCGGTTGCAGCTTTCTATTCTTACTTAATTTAATATTGTAAATGTACTAAATACACGATCATACGAAAGAAAATGTCGTATTAATCATTAGCAAGTATTTTCCCTCAATATCCGTCACACTAGTTACAATGATATCTTAATAAAATATAAGTATGATTTTGGTGCCGGGGCGTCAGTGACAGCCCGTGCAGTCGATCGTGACCAATCCAGGCCGCGAACACATCGCGACATGACCGATACTATCGCACTATGCTAAACTTCACGTTTCGACATTTCTCACGGCCATCATGTCGGCCCGTTACCGCCTTCTCGGATTTCCGTTATCTATGCATTTTAATAAAATCGTTCGTCTGCGACAGAGGCCGCGGTACATGAACACACACACGCCACAACCTCTGCTCTCTCGGCTGACGTGTACCGGGCCGTATGTCACGTACTGCAGACCTCACCGATGCGCGGTCGATGGTAGCAGCCTCATCGTCAACCGTTTGTTCGTTAAACAGATTCACGGTACACTACACTGCTGTGGGCGATAGGTCTTCTCAAAAGTAGTCGACGGGCTAAAAGTAGTCGAATGATTTCACTTATGTTTACATCATTAAACACAAATTTCGTTTCAATTCAATTCTAACCCGGGTAGCGCATTCCGAATTCTTGTTCTTGGAAGTTCCAAGTTGGAACACAATATTACATATTTATGATAATTCTAATACGAATTTTCGGTCCAATTGCTGTACTCGTAGGTCACCGTGTCGTACCACATCAATCCACATCAACTAAAAAGATAGTGCGAAAGATTAGAAGCACACAGAGCGAAGTGAATAATGGTAGCCGACTACGGACCGATGTCTGCGAGACGTAATGGCCGCCGTTACCGCTGCAAAAGGCGATTATTGCCTCACTAACAATTAGCTTCACCCTTGGCGCGCACATTGCTTGCCTCCTGACATACCTTTACTTCTTAAGGCGCATCTGATACATGCATAATGCTAGACAATCAATAAAGCGCCTCTGTCCGTGTCCGGCTGCCCGTTTAAATGCCATTTTGTTTTCTTAAAGTGAATTACTAAATTGGTTTCATCCCACTCTACAAGAATAATTGTGTTCATCGGACTACGCAAGTAAAGTTAAAATGGGATCCGTAACAGTGTGACAGTCCGTTTCAGTGAAGGCCCGGAATTCAATTGAAGTGATAGATTAGATAGATTAGATTGTGTCGACCACTGCCGAGGCGATAGAACACAGATTGACAGCAACTGGGCTCCGCACTGCGGCGGGGTGGCCAGCGCTAGACGTTGCCAGACTGTCGGATTACTTTCAATTACATTTAAACTACTACTCTAAAAATACTTATACCCTTCCGTTCTTTTAAACGAAAGCCATATAATATAAATTACATTTTATAAATAATCCATAAAAGTGCATGATCGAAAATGAGGTAAATAAGGTAAATGATACAGAAGACTGTCCATGTCTGTCCAATCCATCCCACACACTCGACCTTTACGGACGTTCTGCGCGCAGTACGTCTGAACTACTGTATGAGAGCAGGTGTATATGTGTACTTTATCCATACAATTAAAACAAATATAGGATTTCGAATCGTCTGTTTGTCCGGCAAGTAGAAGTGTCGCGGTTGGTATCTCGGCGTCGCGTCGCCGCGCCGGATGGCGGGCGGTGTTAATGGCGGAGTCGGCTGCTTGGAGCGCGGGTCGCCGTCGCCGCCGCCGCTTTAGGGATCTAGTGCAAGATGAGACAGCTCCTCTGTCATTGTACTGCGAGATTTAGTGCGCCTCCGCCTTTGCAGATACTAAGGCTTATGCTATTATGGGCTTCTTGCTTCGAAGTCGTTTACAATGTTGTCATCATTTAATCAGGTAACAAGCAAATAAAGCAATAAATACGGTAAAGCATATATGACAGAGCAGGAATATTTTGACAACATACTCGTAATAAGAGCTGCAACAAGGCAATATTACCATTAATATTACTGGAAGTGACCCGTGGAGTGGACGCGAGGAGTGCAGTAAGTAGATAAGTGGGACTGCCCGAGACCGCTCGCGACTGACTCACTAATGAGGCGCACAATCAATCGTTGCCCTTTAAGATCAAGATTTCGTATCGGTTCACCAAATAAATTCAGATTCGTGTAATGGATCGGTATTTATTTTCAAAAAGAACACTCAACAAAGGTACGAATGTCGACCACTTTTATGAATAACCAACTTAGACGTGCCGACTACGAACTTCTTATCACCAGTACAGAGAGCAGAATGTCGCCCACACGAACGAAACACTAATTTGTTTCCTAAAATATTTATAGTCTTTTGTGACCGTATAGAGCACACGAAAATGCTCATTGAGTGTAAGTTATTTTGTTCCCTGTAAAAAATCGTATGAATAATGCTTTTGTCTCATTAAGCGTAAAAGGTGACCGAATGATTTACGCGCGGCCGCACAATGCACAGACGGTGGGCGAGTTTAGCCCTGCCCTTCGTTCGCTAACTCGCTGCAACATCGCCGCAGAGCATTAGCCCACTAAATAAATAAAAATCTATTTAGAATCCAACTATTCTGTATATCAATATTAATCGATTTCCAAACTGAGGTGCAGCTGGTGTCCGGCTAGTGTCAGGCTGGTACTCTGGGCACTCACTGACCGATGAGCTCGGATCCGAGCCGGCGCCTCGTGTGCCACGATGCATGGTAGAAGAATCCTCTGCAACGTCGTCATGTTAACCTAAACATGGAACCGCACCGTGGAGACAATCCACGCTGACGCGTCTGTTGTGGTCGATTGATAGCTTGAGTCTGCGTGATCACTTTCTTTATGCCATTTTCTATAATTTTCAATTTGTTTCTGTTTTTTATTTGTTATTCTATTGATCTAAATATTTTTCGTAGAAAGGCCGAAATTCGTCACTATCTTTCGATGCAGTGGACGTATGGTGGGTAGTGCTGCAATGAGATTGCACAGCACAAAACGGTATGACAGTTCCACTCGTGTTTGCTCTTCCTAAGTCAGGCAACGAGTGTGCTTCGAGCGATGTATCTCGACTCTGTCAAAGAACACCACCTGAAGTGAGCCGATGTGTGACGAGTAGTTGCGGCTCGCATCCACTAGATGGCGCGCTTTCGCTTCTTTTTCGTGTCCGGATGCGACAAATAAGTATTTTCCCCCTGGACCTATCGAGATTGATCCTGAATCTCCTGTGCTATGTGATGGCACGGAGTTATTTTGCTGCTAGCATATGACACAGCTCTTTGGTTCCTCCAATACCCTTCTAAGTAGCATGTTTTGTGAGGCTTCACCTTGTTCCGAAGGGACATTTACTCTGTTTACAAATCATAAGGATAAGCGCGGCGGGCTGCCAGACTTTATGTGTGGACGGAATGTCATGGATGTATCCAGGATGAACCCTAGATAGTTGACCTTCTAAGACCAAGATATGAATTGGCCTAAAGTACTTGTGAACCTCACCATTATTTATTTCAACGACCGACGCCGGTCTACTGTGCAATTACACGCGCTCGGTGGAAAACCTTCCCATTGTTGATCTCCCAAAAAATATATTAAGAATATCGATAATTTGTGAATATTCAGGAATTTTGAGTTATTTGGAACATCCTCTACATTACAAGTAGTTTACTATTACATGATTGAAAGTAAAGAAGTATTCGTCTCCTCCGTTATTGTAATGAGAATTATGCGGACGGTGAGCTCAGGGAGATTACAGAGATTGTGCCCGAATTATACAGTACCACCGGACTCGATACAGATTTCACGCCCCTCAACTTGGGGCTGCAATCCACTTGGCGCTTAGGTATTAAATGCAAACGAGTTTGTTATTAAAATACAAATATAGGATGAGATTTAATAAATGAGGGCGTTCACACAATTATAATATGGGGTCAAAGTTTAGTACTAATTAGTATTAACCACTTCGTAATGTGGTAAAACAATTTGAGGAGAAAGCATAATTTAATTGTCCTTAACAACAGTTGTTTTAGAAATAGACATAACCCTACTTCGACAAAGCGGCGCGATAAGATCTTATCAGGGCCGCGGCTAATTAATTAACTGACTCAGGTGAAGAAACCTGTCGGTTTTTTTTTTTTATTGCCTTTGTAGGCAGACGGGCATACGGCCCACCTGATGGTGAGTGGTTACCGTCGCCCATGGACTTCAGCAATGCCAGGGGCAGAGCCAAGCCGCTGCCTACCGAGCCAAGCCGCTGCCTACCGGATCCCCCGGACCCACTCTCGGTGCTTTTAGTTCCCTCAATCACCGGTCACCGTCGTCGTCCAACAACTTGATTATGACAAGTAGTTCGACGAGCGAACTAACCCATAGAGACTGCTTACTGAGTTTCTCGCCGAATCTTCTCAGTAGGTCGCCATTCCGATCCGATGGTAGATTCTGCGAAGCACTGCTCTTACTAGGGCTATCATTAGCAAATTCCTCAGGTTGTGCCCGTGAACTCACCTACCAGTGCGTAGCTAGAATAGCCCCGACTAGATGGGGAAAAAAACAAAAACCGTTAGTCGGGTATAAAATTGTGTATCAATATTACCGGTGATGGATAAGACGTGGTCGAACCCGCACGGGAAGGTACGAGCATCCGTGTATTTGACGCGGAAAAGTAATGCGTCTCTTTTTAACAGCTGTTATAAACAAATATTCATATTTAAGCTATATTTATTTCGAAGGGTTCAAGAGAACAGGTCAAAATGTATTTTTAGTGTGAGACAAAGTTTTCATAATTAGCGTTGTAAAGTTTGTTTGTCGATTAAGATTTGAGGTCGTATTTATGTGAGTATAATTTGAGGACAAAATTTAGATGGCAATTTTTTTTTGAGTCAATGTTGTTTTGGTAAATAATTCATTGATGCCAAAGAAGGTTAGCGTCTCCCGTGCTACATACAGGCTGTACATGTACAGTTTCTTTTTAGGGATACACTAACATACAAAATATTAAATATTTATAATTAAATTTAAAAAGAAAGTAACAAACGGAAGTGAGCTGCAAGACGACCGTTTGGGGTGGCGGGCGGTCATCATGACTCATTAAGGTTAATTTGAAGTTTTGAACGAATTTCGACTTAAATGTATCGATGAAAGTCTCCATACCAATCGATTAATTCATACCTTCGGTTCAGTTTTATTTTGTATGAAATTCTATTTCAATTATTGTGCATTTAATTTGTTACTTGGTCTTTTGTGATACAGTAATATCCAATATTCAAAAATGTATATTGTAAATGTATACTGGAAACATTTTATTACTTGACGTGCCTGGTACCTATCGAGTAAGCTGCTACATTATACAGGTTACACTTATGTTCATTCGTGGCCTAGTAAATAAGGATTCAGGTGTACTCCAGTGCATTATAAACAATATTCAGGTCATTCTCGGCCTGCCATCGTCACAATCATAATTCTGTTTGAGCAACAATAAGAACAATAAAGAAGAATTAAGCAAGACGATGTGAGAAGTATTACTTGGAAGAGTAAGCACGCCTGTCAGCAGCAGACCCAGCGGGGCTCATGGCACAGAGCGTCGCCGCGTCGCCGCGTCGCCCCCGCGAGTGGCTTCGAGTGCACAATGCGCAGCTTTACTAATTATGACACAAACAGTAATTACATGTAATTGTGTCTCTAATCGTGATTACTGACCATTACCGCCGTCTTCACTCGGCGACCGCTCCACAGGAGGTTTCACCACTTTTTGTTTATAGCTTTGATTAATGAAGACAAATTGTACAGTAGTTAGCAAATGATTAGAGGCGCTCGTGAAAGTGCCTACATAACTAGTAATAACTACACGTACGGGATGGTTAGCGCATCTTCATTAACATATCAGCATAGTATGCGATCACTCACTGTGCACTGTACACTGTACATTATTATGTCGTTTGTACATGTGCGTACTGGTGCGCACGTCCGGAGAAACGTTAACGAATTTACTAAGGAACAGGCATAGGCATTGAAATAGGCGTTATGCCGACGGTCACTATCCAATACCTGAAGGGAGTGACTACTACACTACTACTAGCGAGTTCTTTACAACAAGAAACACATAATAATATAATATATGTATGTGTAAAATTTACTACGAACTAACTACCTTCATGTTCTCTATGTAACGTTTTTATAGTCGACACAACATGTCTACAATTTTCCAAAGCAACTCCGATATTAGATAAATAGTCACTTTGATATCCCTTTTCGCAATCGACAAATGAATGGATTAGCCAGAAACATAACAATATACTTAGTCTTGCCATAAATACTGAGAGAAAGGAAAAAAAAATCTATTGCAAATAAGATTTATATTAAACTAACACACTGTAAAAGTATTACAATGCGTTAGTTTAATACATAAATATAAAACAATTTAAAGTATAAAAAGCTTATTCGAAGTGGTCTCCATTGGCTGCGATACATAACAGTCCTTTAAACGTTGAGGCCAGTTATCAATAGAAGCACGCACTCTTTCCATGGGAAAATTTTTCACTGCCAATCGTACGCATTGTTTTAGGGACTCAAAATTATCATGGCGCTTAGAGCAAGCCGTACTCTCTAAAACTGACCATAAATCATAATCCAGCGGATTAAGATCGGGATTAGACGACGGCCAGTCATCAGCTCTGATGAAGTCCGAAACGTTCGTTTCTAACCAAGACTGCGTAGACCGAGCTTTATGACCTGGCGCCGAGTTTTGCTGGAAGGACCATTCTTAATTATTGAACATGGTGTTGTTAAGGGGCTTCACCACCTTCTCAAGAATGGTATCTTGATACACTTGTGCCGATGTTTTGATACCTTTTTCACAAAAGTATGGATCAGTCACTCCTTCATAGCTAATACCCCACCAAACCATGAAGTCGGATAGTGCCCACGTTGCACTCTGTCGACTAATTGGGAAGCTTCCTTAGTAGTAGTAGTCAAATGTAATATTTTGTTTATTTTTAATTGTAACAGTATTTATGGCCAGACTAAGTATATATACGATTTAGCCTTGGCCACGGTGCATGAGCCTTTTCTGTTGAACATACTGCTGACCACCTGGATACAGCGTGGTGGTTTACGCTTCACTTGGATCATCCGATCACTGCCTTATCCGTGCTGCCATATTACTCTCGCCCTGCTCGAACGACAAACGGTTAGCGAAGAGTTTGGCGATATAAGTCAACAGATTGGTTTTCCTCTGAAGGCCCTGACGCCTTAAAGGCTCGAGAGGATGGAATTTTTTATTCCTTTTTCTGAGGCGCCCATTTGAATTGGCCTCGGATGTATGCAGTAGAGATTATATATGCATCAAGTGGTTCGCATTCGTGGCATGGAATAATACCAAGGAAGTGTCGGGGTCCCAACATCCAAGAGTAAAAGAGGAAATTTAACGCCATTTCTAGATCCTACAATAGCGTTTTTGCCAGGGCGAAGTCGAAGCAAGGCGCGAGAATTGGCGAATGGCTGAAGAGCTATCCCGCAGAGCGCCACGCTTGTTGGTCCCTCGCCGAGGCTGCAGAAGTAGTTGCAAAAATCCCATGACAATCTGGCCTATAGTGCGGAAGAGAAGGCTGACCTTCTGGTTAAGCTCTTTATTTCGAATTCGACGTTAGATGGTGGAGGAGCCACACCACGGAGCGTCCCCGGGCATGATATCTGCCTATCTAAGTTCCGCTTTACAGTGTGTGGTTAAGCGGGAGCCGGACTTCTGGACGTCTAAAAGTCCAATGGGCAAGATCCTCGCATTAGTTTTGAAATCATGCGACCCCCACTTGACACGTGCGCTAGCGTGTTTATATCGCCTCACTTATAGCACTACGAGGGCTTTGTTCTATCCTTCATTGAAGACCGCTTAGGTCCACCTTTTCCCGAAGGAGGATGACCGGTCGAATTCATCAAGGTACAGGCCTACGAGTATTGTGATAACTTTCTTGCTTTCCGAAATGACAGAGCTAATAATAAATACGTAACTTCCGAAGTGTGTTGAGGATCGCCAGCTGACCGACTGTACGGTATTCGCCACGGTCGCTCAGCTGGTGATCTTCTTGTAAACCTTACCCACAGGTAGGCTGAATCCTTGGAGAGCAAGAGCGAGGCTCTCGCTGTGAAACTCGTCTTTGGCCCTGCAAAGGCCTTCAACAGGGTCTAACATACGGCACTTCTTTGAAGTTATCACCTGACGGAATCCCGGAAAGACCCAGCAGGTAGATCTGTAGCTTTTCGGATGAGCATCACATTCATAGTGGATAGCTATTGCTCCGATAACATGATGACAACGCTGGCACTCCACAAGGCTCGGTGCTCTCCACCACCCTTTTCATTTCGTTTATCAGTGACGCGCTGTCTATTGATGACGTACATTGCTTGCATTGTTTATTCCGTGGGGAATGCTCCGAAGAATTGTTTATGATGATCCGATCATCTCGATTTCACGAGCGTACCGTCAACCACCGGACCAGAGTTCATCCATATTACGTAGAACCACTGAGTTCTCCACAGTGTGTTTCCAGAGATCATTTCTGTCATGTACCGTCCGTTTTTAGAATGAACTCTCCTTCACTGTGGTTCCCGAGTGCTATGACATACCCTTATTCTAAAGAGGCTTGCAGAGTGCACCTAACGGTAGGCAGCGGCTTGGTTCCACTCCTGGTATAACAGACGTCCATGAGCGACAGTAATGACTCATCATCGGGTGGATCGTATGTTCGTCTGCCTGCAAAGTCAATAAAAATCTTTAAACATTCAACACAAATGTTCTCATGATATTGAAGTTGATATAAATTATTTAAATGTATGTAGGTTCTTGTTTGCTCATCAGATGATGTTAACATAATATGTTACGCAGTCATGGTGGTAGAATATAGCTAAGGGTGAAAATGAATTTTCAGTTTGATGATACACACATATATTATATAAGCGTAATGCGCGTGATTATCAAGTTGTTAGAAGTTGCCTGACACAGTTTCCACGACGCACTCGTCAATAGCAGCATTACGAACGAGTCTGATCCAGACTTTAACATTTGACCTTTGAACAACTATAACATGGTCTCGCAATAACTACATCGAACCACTAAGTTTCCCTAAGAGGATGAGGTACTTTAAAGGATTCTGGGACTGGTTAGTTATTTCAAATATTAATATCAATTAATTTGAGCTTTGTTTAGCATATTGCTTATACTTTGAGACTTTGACTGGAAAGCAAGGAAGTTACCGCGATAGGCCTTGAGCTTAACATTTAAAGATTAGCACGATAAGTGATGTGATGTAGAAAATAAACAAACACACAAATGTTCCTTAGTATATTTTGTTTGTATGTTTCCGGAGTTCCTGTGGTCCATTATTTGACGTTGTAAAATGATATAAGTATAAAAGTACGTGATTATTGGTGCCATGCCAGTTCCGATGTGGTTCGTTGTGGCCGTGGGAGCGTATTCGTTCGTGAAGAGACGCGAGGCGACCCTTGGTCTAGGTAGGTACCATCTGAGCGGCCACATTACGACCGCCGGCCCCAGCGCTGATTTATTCGCGACAACGGTGATCGTGTCGCACGATAGCCGCCGGTCGCTCGCCGCTCGCTCCGCTGCCTTATCATGTAAAAATTTGCAACAGCCACAATTATGTATGTTGTGCCGATCGCAAACAAGAAGGGTCGTCGTACCCCCTTTCGGGGGCACGGAACGGGCCTCGGGGCAAACCCCACTACCCGGGCTGAGACTCCCTACCACATAGAGCAGGGGTGACGTAGATGCAGGGAGGACTTTGGGGAAGGTACACTGTTCGCAGCGTGCACGGCTGCATAGCATCGACAAAATGATATATCTGATGACGGCTCGATGCCCGTGGCGAAGTCACCCCGGCGCCGGCCGCTGTCCTCTGCTTCCTAATGCAATTTTTTTTTTTTTTTTTTTTTTTTTTTTTTTTTTTTTTTTTTTTTTTTTTTTTTTTTTTTTTTTTTTTTTCCTTACAACTAACTACACTAACTAAAAACTAACTACTCTACTATATACATAAGCCAGGACAACAGTCAGCAACCGTGGGGCCCGCCACCGGCCCCATGCGCGGCCCCACCTCTACAAAGTAGAGGAGGAGCGGCGACACTAGTTTGGCGCTCACCCGCTAAGGGCTCCCCAGTAGGGGAAGACCGTCGCGGGGAGGGACCGATATAATCACTCACCATAAGGGGGAGTGGTCCACCCAACGGGGGTGGGAAATGGGTCCCCATAAGGGGGCACCCCAACGATGTGGGGGGGAAATGACGAGTGTGGACAGCTCAGTCCCATGGGGGCACTCATTATGAACACTCCCATATCACTCCGATTAAGCCGACTATCTTACCATAGCCGGGGGTTCCAGTAGCTCCCTTGGTAGCGCCAGACCATCAGGTGGTCTAGCGTGCAAGGGAGCTAAATTGTGGAGATGCTCGTGGGGTCCACCGTCAGCCCGCTCGTAAAGATTACGAGCTAGCCTCCGGATGAACTCCTCGAGCGACTCCACATCCAGATCCCGGGCGATTACGGCATTACTGACGTAACGCCCTGCTCCGACTATCGTGCGAAGAGCCAGATTCTGCTGGGCCTGTAACTTCACCCGCGTGACCTGCGGGATGAGGTGATACCAGGCCACAGCTGCGTACGTGATACGGGAACGGACATACGTCTTATAAATGCCGAGCTTAGTCCTGACCGGCAACCTGGAGGCCAACACCGGCCGGAGGAGGAATCTCGCGTAGCGAGCGGCCGCCAACGCCTTATTGGCGTGGGCGGTCATCCTCAAACTCCGGTCGATATCGACCCCCAAGTACCGGACGCTGGATCTAAACTCGACATTAGCGCCACGGAGACTGAGCTGTCCCGGGACGACTCTTGTGCGGACCGGACCGAAGAGGATAGCCGCGGTCTTCCCCACGTTGACCGCGACCCTCCATCGGTCCAGCCACTGGGGCAGTAAGTCCAATAACCTCTGCATCCTCGAAATGGCCGCAGAGGGGAAGTTGGATGACGCGAAGTAGGCGCTGTCGTCGGCAAACAGCGCCAACTTCACGTCGGCTTCCCACGCTTCGAGGTTGCCCTCGAGCGTGGGAATGTCGTTGGTGTAGAGAGCGTAGAGGAATGGTGCCAGGACGCTCCCCTGCGGAACTCCGGCCGTGACTGGGCGCACCGACGACTTGGCGCCCTCGACCGCGACAAGGAAGGATCTTCCCTCCAGGTACGACCCCAGCAGTCGCACGTAGGCGTGCTGGAGGTCCGTGTTCTGCAACAGCTTGTGGATCAGTCCCGCATGCCAGACACGGTCGAAGGCCTTCTCGATGTCGAGAAAGACTGCGGCCGTGTACTGGCGCGCGTTGGTCCGATCCGCCAAGTGATGCATGACGCGGACCAATTGCAGCGTTGTCGAATGACCGCTACGAAACCCGAATTGCTCGGGTCTGAGAAGGATGTGCGGCGACACCCTTCTCAGCAGCAGCCGCTCGAACAACTTGCCCACGTGCGACAGCAGCGTGATCGGACGGTAACTGGAGGGATTTCTCCTGTCCTTGCCGGGTTTGGGCAAGGCGATAACCTTGCCCAATTTCCAAATTCCCGGGAAGTGTCCTGTGGACAGAATGGAGTTGAACAGCCGTGTCATAAATGACACGACCGTTTCAGGGAAGTGGAAAAAAGCGAGGGAGGGAATACCGTCCTCGCCCGGCGCCTTGCGCCTCTTCATCCGCTTGATGATGAGGCGCAATTCGCTGGGAGTGATGAGATCACCATCTCCCAACGGTGGCACCGGGGAGGAGAGTAGGCTTGCTACGCTCTCTTCCACCGATTGGTGGAATGCGGCCTCTGAGGGTGCAGAGTCATTAGGAGCGAACTGCCGCTCCAGCATTTCGGCCAGGATGTCGGCGCGGGCCTGAGCCGAGAAGCATCGGTTGCCCCTCTCGTCCACGAGTGGACAAGTCGGGGCAGGCCGATTTGAGAGCTGGCGACAAAGCCGGTGGAGGGATACTGAGGAGGGGTCCTCGCGGGCCTCCTCGATCCTCTCCTGCCAGGCATAGCCCCTAAAGGTGCTAATCTTTGTCGCCAGCTCCGCTTCCAGCTCATTGAGCTCGCGCTTTATCCTGGGACAACGAGTTGTCGCCCAGAGCCTCCTCAAGCCCCTCTTCCGGCGAATAATCGCCTTCAGATGGGCCGGGAGTATACCTCTGGGCCCGCCGCTGGGCACAAGAGTCGTCGCCTGGTCGATCGCTCCCCTGATGGAGTCAACAAGGCGGGTTGCCGCATCGTCGACCCCATCAGGGGTGTTGGGGTCCTGAATCACGGGAAGGTCGACTAGTCGTCTCTTAAAGAGCTCCCAGTCGACCTTCGGTCGTAGGGGCCGATCGCAAATGAAAAATTTTTTCGTGTCACGTACCGCGATTGTTCGCTTACCGCGTACTGCAGCTTACTGTCACACAACTAGCGCCAACCGCAATCGAGTACCAACATTCGGTAGTAAAAAGCAATTCTACTCGTTTTGTTTTGCTGAGCAACCCTAGAACAAGCAAGTGTACAAGTGCGTAACAAGTAGATACAAAAAAGTGCATCACATGTAAACATTTCAAATTTTCAAGTGGAATTCACATTTGAAACACCAAGCGATAGCTACTAATTCTATTTCATTCGGTGAAGCGTTACTAAAAGCAAATGATCGAATAATATATTTATTTTAATTCTCCGATATGTAAGGCTTCAAAGTTTTAAGGACACGTATTGGAACATCGCGTTTCAAGCACACAATTAGATGAGCTGCTGGATTATTTAGTTACGCATCCACAACTCGTTAAGGGCGTCGGTTTAGGAGCCAGATCCATCGAAGCCATTGCTGGAGAATGAAATCATTTAGCTTCAAAACTAAATTCGCATAGATTGCTGCTGTAAAATCTAGCCTACGATAGAAGCTGGTAAGTTAGATATATCTAGATACATCATTTAAATGTCGTTCACTTATAAATGTAAATGTATATTCGTAGTACTGACCTGACTGACTGACCTGAGGTACAAAGTTAAATTTAAAGCTGCAGCTCCAAGAAAGAATGCTTGTGGTGGTGGTAGTGGACCTGCCAGTCAAGAAGAATTGAGCGAAGTGAAGGCTTCAATAGGTGAAGATGCTATCTTTGATGACATACAGCACAGGGAACCTGCAATAACTTTTAGTGCTGTAATAGTTCTTTGGTTCATTATTAATCTTTATTAACTATGTAGAGGTACCACACATTCTGTATTACGACAGTGTGTAGCGTCAGTTGGTAGCGGCCCTCGTTCTCGCCGCGCGCAATAAATCATTAGCTGCCGATTGACTTTAATTTCTACAGACTCCTTAATAGGTGACTGCAATCCGACATACGCATCACCTAAAATTAGATTTTATAAATATAGTCCTGTAATGCCAAATACTGATATTATTATTATTATCATGAAAGCTTAACTCTAAAAAGGCGTTTATCGCTTTATTTAGATCTCTATTTTATCACTATTTTAGATCACTAAGGAACCCCTACCATCTACTTCGGGATTGGTTGTCGCCTCCGAAGATCAGTATATAGGCAGCTATAGTGCAGCTATAATTTCAGCAGAGGCAGCTCGCACGCAGGCGGCAGAGGCTGCAACATCTTCAAGCCGCGGCCTGTGTGTCTCAACGTAATTTTTTCCAAAAATTAACCAATTTAGTCGAAAACTTTGTTATAAAAGAAATATTTAATTTTGTTTTAGTTTTGTATATTTTTAGCAAAGACAGAAACAATATATTACCTTAAAATGAAATAGCAATTGTTATTTAAAAATGGTCAAGAAACTCCAAATATAATCTATACTAATATTATAAAGTTGAAGAGTTTCTTTAACGCACTAATCTCAAGAACAATTTATCGGATTTGAAAAATGCTTTAAGTGTTAGATAGGCCATTTATTGGGGATGGTTATAAGCTATATAACAACACGCTAAGACCAAAACGAGCGGAGCACTAATGAAGAGTGTATGAAAACCGATTTTTTTTTCCTTTTGTGAGCTTCCACTGAGTGCACTGCCTAAGCGGTTACAGTTTCGCTAAAATAATATAAGTATCTTAGAAGATATCGCAGTTTTAAAATAACATAGCAGCAAATTAATGATCAAGCATGTAATAACGATGTACAAGGCGCCGGCCGGCCGGTGCGCCGCGGCACAGAATTACACGAATAACAAGAAACACCCAAATCACTTAAAGATAGGCTTTGAAAATTGTAGATTTTTTCGATCTCTCTAGGATTCTATCATCAGATCCTGATCCTGATGGTAACACGACTATTCGGGAAGTTTGCCCTTTCGAATAAAAAAAAGGAAACATAATTATCCAAATCGGTTCAAGCTTTCTCGAGAAATCGGTGGCCATACATAGATGGTGTTGATAGGTATTTTAATTGATAGCCTTCTCTGTTGAAGTCAGTTAAAAAGCGGGATTTTAGTACTTAGCTTCATTGTTTACTATTCACAGTTCTTCCATATTCTGCCACTAGTTCATGGGGTCGCTGTCACCTAGCTACTGCCATCCTACTTACTTTTGCCACAAAGTCAGTCATGTGTATCTGTGAAATCGCAAGCACATTCTTAATACATTTCTATTTAGACTTCGATTTCAGGCTGCAAGGAGTTGAAACGAGCATTTCAGACAAAATAAGACTTCCTAATTTAAGAATTATTGTGAAAATAAAATTGAATTATACAAAAAAGAAAAAGCTACACACACCAATTACAAAGAACAAAAATTAAACATAAAGAAACACATTTTGTCTAAATTATTAATTCTGTTTTTAGTTTTGTAATTAATTAAATCATTAAAAAATAAAAAATGTGAAAATTTTCAAATCCAATAATCCCATTTAAACGGTTAATTCAAATTCTAAAACAAGATTGTTAAATTCGTGTCCAACGTTGGATATCTTTGCTGGATGTGGAATGGTTCGTTCAAAAATGGAAGCACAGATGACAAGAGCGTACAAGACTTATGTTTTAAATCTTTCGTAAGAGCGACTCCCTCGGACGACTGTTGGACTTCTAATGTGGAAGAGAAGAGCATCGTTATTGCGTCGAGTGCGTGACAGTGGCTACGGTCTTCCTAACGTCATGTCGATCAAGATCGAGGGACTGCTACTTAATAAATAGACTGCAGCAGCCACTTGGAAAAACAAATTGTAATAAATAGTCTAATAGTTGTTAATAGTGTGATAGGTTTTTTATGTCACTAACATATAAGTAATACTTACTAACAAAATACTATGGCTTATTTACTGAAATAAAGGTACATAATAATAATAATAATAATAAAATGATCTAAAAAATGACAAAACACACAGAGCTTAAAGAAGAAATAGTTAGAATTTGGAAACAGAAAAAAGTTTACATAGCCCCAATAATAATCTCAACCACTGGAGTTGTCCCAAACCACATCCACAACAGCTTATAGCTTCTAGATTTAAAAGATAACATATTTATTTCACTACAAAAAGCAGCTATACTAAATACATGCAGAATAGTGAGAAAGTTCCTGCAGCTTGAAGAATACTACACGTAATAAAAACTAGCCTAATAACTCATAGCTACTGTATGTTACTTGGCCAAAAGCCCGTATATACAGTTCTGCCGGCTCTGTCGACTGACTGGGCTGAGAAAGGGAAAACCTATAATAATAAATAATAATAATATTGCCCATTCAACGAAGGCGAAATACAAAAGTACACTTGACAAGATTGTCTTCAATAATCTCTTCGTCACTCCGCGGTGCACGTCGCCATGCTTGGTACAGCTAAGTGTACACCATAAAGTTTTATGTTATTCGCCAAAATGCACATCGTAGAGTACAGACCGCGAAGGAGCGAGCATTTCCAAGAACAGATCCACTTTTGATTAGTGTAAAAATTAACGTCTTCATATGTTCGAGTGCGAAGAGCGTTGAGGTCGACTCGATTATTGCTTGCGGAGAGATTTTATTCTTTCAAAACCCATACAGGGCTGGCTGAGAGTGGTTATTGGAGAAGGAGATAATGTCCACTCGGTCGTTACGGGACCTGTTAATGTTTATGACATATAATTTCATCGGGTAATGCTCGAGTCATCGGCAACGCGCTCATAAAAAGATTGTAATTGTATCGTCGTCCAAGGAGTACGTGGCAGCGATTACAGATTGATTGTTGGAAACAATATTTACGTGACTCATCAAAGTATATTTCTATTCTACGTAATTATCTAAATTAAACAAGATAATGAAAAGAAAAACACTGATACGGTGATAGTAAAAATGTTTAGCTTTACAATCAGCACACTACACACTAAGGTTGCGCGGCGTCTTCGCCTCGGCCTCAGCTTGTGCTCGGCACCAGATCTGACTAAAATGTTATAATTTTTTATGTGTTGCTTAATCGACGTGTGAAAATTTAAGAGAAATGTCAAATGACATAAATTGCAATTTCTCTCGTCAGTGGGAATAGTCGACTGTAGTGGTACACCGGATCAAATTATACACCAATAACTAATATGCTGATGATTTTTTTTATTACTTAGTTGGGTAGACGATCTCATGGCCCACCTGATGTTAAGTGATTACCGGAGACCATAGACATCTACAACGTAAATGCCGCCACCCCCCTTGAGATATGAGTTCTAAGGTCTCAGTATATATTAGTTACAACCCTTCGTGGGCGTGGCGTTTTGGTTAAACGCATTACTGCTTCACGGCAGAAATAGCCAGGGTGGTGGTACCTACTCGCACGGACTCACAAGAGGTCCTACTACCAGTAATTACGCAAATTATAATTTTGCAGGTTTGATTTTTATTACACGATGTTATTCCTTCACCGTGGAAGTCAATCGTAAGCATTTGTTGAGTACGTATTTCATTAGAAAAATTGGTACCCGCCTGCGGGATTCGAACACCGGTGCATCGCTAGATACGAATGCACCGAACTTTGCTTAATGTGTTCCGGTTTGTGGTTAACGGAAAAGAAATCCATTCCACGGGGAGTGTCCACGAATTGCCGGCGATGATCCTGTCATCTCATCTGGACCAGCAGACCACCCGTCGGCGCGGCAGCGTCCATCCAGGCGACAAGCAAGCGCTGGGTTCATGCGCGCATGAAACTACTGCGGTACGCTCCCAGAAATATTGTTTGCCACGTTGCATTCGGCTTTGGGTTGAACTTCCCTCCACTGAACGACAGGTTCTTCTTCAAACGAGATTTCTTCACTGATAGGCAGCAGCTTGACTGATGTCCTGGCATTTCAGAAATCCACGAGCAACAGTGGCCATTAACCATCCGGTGGGCTGTAAGCTCGCCTGTCTACTCATTAAAAATTTTGAACACATCAGCAACAAGAAATACAGTATACATATACCAGCAAATGATCCAGAGCAAAAACACTAAAAGGTCCAGTAGTGGCAGGAGGCACAGAATATTAATCGATTAGAGAACGTGGTTGAACTGCAACACTACTTCTCTCTTTATTACGGCAACCTCAAAAGTTAGAATAGCCCTTGAGTTTTATAACCTGTTTTAAGTCTGATTGGAATGGAACTTTAAGATGAACAATAATGATATAAACACACTAGAGCTCATTACGCATCCTAAGTGGGCATGGAACCATAATTGAAAAGTGTTCTGCTACAGTAACTAAATTGGTACACCTTTACAACGAGGTCGCTATTCGTCTGGTCCCCGGTAACCACTTAAGACCAGGTCGGCTGGGAGATGGGCCAACCACTTAAGCAATATAAAAAAAAACTGACAAATGTATTTCTAATAATAAAGATATAACAGTAACTGCTTCTAATATTTTACGTGTAAAGAGTATTTATAGCATACTAGCTGTACTGTACGTCCGCTTCGCTGGACATTTAAATTTAACATTATTAATTCTCACCCCCACAAAGATTCTTATAATTAACGCCCCCGCAACTGGTGTAGGGAGTCCAACACTCATATAAATATTAACCTATCCATTAAGTACATGTATTTTTTACATGGATACCAAGTTTCAAGTCAATCGGATGCATGGTTCAGTACTTATAACGGAACATCCGTAAAAACCACTGTATATTTATATATTAGTATAGATATCTTTTGTATATACATATATATTTCTTCTGTGCGTGTGTTTGTCTGAATTTTTTTATGCGTTTGAGTGGCACCCTGGATGGTTTAGAATCACAAATCAGCCCAGAAGATGGCACTGCGGTCGCCATCTAGGCTATTTATCTTTCCTAGAAATAATTTATATAGCAAAACAACGTTTGCCGAGCTAGCTAGTTATACAAATAAATTTGGACAAAAGGTTACCTCTATTCTTCCCTAGAACAAGTTCAATGCCAAATTCCATCAAAATTATACCATTTCTATTTTAATTGCAATACAATTTCGATGTACAGGCACAGATTATACTACTACCTTATGTAATAATAACAATTAATGTTAACAAAGCAAAACAAAGTAATGTATAGCAGCTAACAATGTTTTCTGCGACATTAATGAAGGAGGAGTTGCGTTGGGTTTTCCCTATTCGTAAAGGCAATGTAGAATGATAACGTCGTCATGCAAGTGTCGTTTGATCACGTCAGGGCATGAGTCGCTACGACGCAACGCTAACCAACACATTCATTTTCTCGTCATATCTTCTCGGTGGGTCGCGGTTTTTTTTTTTTTTTATTGCTTAGATGGGTGGATGAGCTCACAGCCCACCTGTTGTTAAGTGGTTACTGGAGCCCATAGACATCTACAACGTAAATGCGCCACCCACCTTGAGATATAAGTTGTAAGGTCTCAGTATAGTTACAACGGCTGCCCCACCCTTCAAACCGAAACGCATTACTGCTTCACGGCAGAAATAGGCAGGGTGGTGGTACCTACCCGTGCGGACTCACAAGAGGTCCTACCACCAGTTATTACGCAAATTATAATATATAAATTATAAATTTACGCAAATTATAATACAAATTATAATAATAAATAATAATATAATATAATAAATAATAAATATTAAGTACGGCTTGGATTGACTACCGGAAGGCTTTTGATAGCATATCACATGAATGGCTACTCAAAGTACTTGAGCTCTATAAATGTCCACCCGTTGTCAGAAATTTTCTGAGGTTGGTCATGCCCATGTGGAGTGTGGTCATGACGGCTCGCGGTGCGGACGGATCTGTAACCACTGAACCTATATACATCCGACGAGGAATATTTCAAGGTGATTCATTCTCCCCTCTTTTGTTCTGTCTGGGTATCAACCCCATCTCCCAAATTCTCAACCAATACCAATTAAAAGGATATACACTTAAAGACAATAATATAATAAATCATCTCTTATACATGGATGACCTAAAAATTTATTCGAACAGTAAAACTAACCTTAAAGTTTTAATAGATAGTGCAGAAATCTTTACAGGAGATATAGGCATGCAATTCGGGCTAAAAAAATGTAATATTCTACATCTAGTCGCGGGTAGGAGAAAAAAACATCGCGGTCGAGGGCACGTTCTGCTGAGCGGAGACGAGTTCAGGCACCTGAGATTAGATGAGAAGTACAAATACCTAGGGATAGATGAGGCAGGCAAAATCGACCACAATGAAGTCAGGCAACAAATACAAAAAGAATATTTCCGTCGCGTCAAATCCGTCACAGGATCGCAACTCAATGCACGAAATATCTTGCGAGCCTTAAATATATACGCTGTACCGGTTCTTTTGTATACATTTGGCATAATAAATTACAAAACCGCGGACCTCAAGAAGATTGATGTAAAGACCAGAAAGATTTTAGCAATGAATAAAGCACACCAACAGAAAGCAGATGTAGATAGGTTATATATACCGATCGATCAAGGTGGAAGAGGGCTAACAAATCTAGAAACACTATACAAAACACAAATAATCAAATACAAATCATACATAGAAACTGAAAAAGATCATATACTTAGAGCAATAGTGGAACATGATAAAAATAAAAGTAAATATTCAATATTTAAAGAAACACGATCAAATCTAAATGAAATAGGATTATAGCAAAATGAAAAACATACAGACAAAGAATTAAAAAATGCAGTAGTTAAGACAAAAATAGAGATAATAAAAGCGAAACCGCTCCACGGTCAATTTTACAAAGCAGTACTAGAAAAAGAAAATATCGACAGAGCCCAATCCTTCCAATGGTTCAAAAGGCAACCGGTGTCTCCAGCATTGGAATCAGCCATATTTGCAATTCAAGATCAGGCAGTGGTGACCAGACAACATGAAAGAGACATAATGAAACGCCAAGTTGATGGTAGGTGTCGGTTATGCTGCATTAAAGATGAGACCACACAGCACATTGTCTCAGGATGCGAAAAGCTTGCTGGCACTTATTACACCAAAAGGCACAATAACATAGTGCAATATGTTTTGTGGTCGCTAGCTAAAAAGCATGCGTTTCAGGTCTCCGACCTGTGGTGGCGAGAACACCTTACGCAGCCGCAGGTTAGGGAGAATAAAGGTGCAAAAATAATGTGGGAGATACCGGTTCAAACCGACGTTACAATAGTTCACAATAGACCAGACATTATTTATATAAACAAAACGGACAACAAAACATACCTCATAGATGTAACAGTTCCCTCAGACTACAATATAGGAGCAAAAGAAATAGAAAAGCTAAGTAAATACCATGCACTCAAAACCGAAATAACCAGATTATGGAAAACACACACAGAAATAGTACCAATAGTAATAGGAGCAACCGGAGTAATAGCCAAAAGCCTACAGAAATACTTAGATAAATTAGATGCAAACATCAACCCACACATCATGCAGAAACAAGCTGCCATACACACGGTCACCATCATCACGAAAGTCCTGGGGGATACGGTCTTCGTAGGAGGGGAAACTGAGCCACCCTTTCCCTGAGGGTCTCGGGGCGGGAGCTCAGTAAACCGAGCCTAGAGCTCGAGTAGAGGAACTATAATAAATATAATTTTTCGATCCAGATCACACGCTAATTCTAGCTAGTGTTAGCAAATCCCCTCAGGTTGAGCCCGTGAGCTCATCAACTCGCGCAAGCGTAGCTGAAATAGCCCCGTAGGCTATCAGTGAATAGATAGGGGGAAAAACAGTAACCATGAGGATGAAGGGGTGACCTGCTGATTGCCTGCGGTGTCATCCGATGTTTGCTTCTCCAAGTCTACCAACGTTCACTTACTAACGGCCCAGATTCCCGGCCGGCGGAGGCTTCCTTTCGTTATTAGCTGAGAACACAAGCGGTGCGCTAGCAATCTACAAATTGTCCCAGATAGTGCAGTCATTAGATGTAGTCGCGGACGAGCCGCGCGGCTGCACGTGCGTCTGGTACTGTAACTGGCGACTAGTGGCGACACCCGGCACGCGAACATCAATGCGCAACGATACAGTTTTTTTCACTAATGATTTCCTCGATAATTATCACAAGTTGATATCTCAGTTCCTTGCATCTGGTATTCGGAGCGCCGGCTTCACATTTATCTTTAATGAACGTCGCTCTGTATGAACGGTAAACACCCGCTACCCGACTTCTTGTGCGTCTCAGACTCATCTGTCGCTACGCCAGTGTGAGTTCTCCGATGTGCATGTGTGTGCGGGTGTGTGCGTGCGGAAAATATTATGATGAATAAGATGTATGTGAGAGCACGAAGTCGGCGGCGGCGTATATGAAAAGAGTTACTATTATTGCTTAAATTAAACATGTTATCGAAGGATTACAAGTTAATCGACGCGCATTACCTATAATAGATGAGGGCACGTGACCATACACGCGGTGGCGCGGGGGCTCGGTGGCGGCCGTAGCCACCGAACAGCCTCGTGATCAAACATATACGATAATTACTACCATAAACTACTTGTAATGACTCACTGTACGCTCAATGTATGAGCATCAACATTAAGGGATGCACTTAGTGTTGCCACCTTTTTTTTTGCAGATAAAGTACATTGGTTATTATAAGTAGGAACAAAAGTACATAGTATTGAAATAAAGTACAATTTTGTTTGTATTATTATTATTATGATTAAATACGTAATTTTATTATAATTGAACAAATCAAACAAGTAGTAGTTCTATTTTTCCAACTGGAAAGGCAAAGGTATCATACCATACATATGTATACCATACGTATGTATATGTGTTGTCTGCAACCGTCATTCAAGAGGAATTCTGAAACATACATGAGTAAGGTACGTTGCGGTGCACGACTAATACCTACTCGCATTATTCAGATAGATCTATCATAGTAGATGAGACCTCTAAAAACATTGATGAATAATGAGGAAAAATGTATACACGAATATACCTTACCTTAGAATATAGTTACCTTATTCTATATATTATTATGTACATACATACATGTAATTCATAGAGGTTTTTTTGGAAAAGTAAAATGGTGCGTGTGTGAGTTCCACATGTAATTTGAGTCCCACATTTTTATAATTTGGCGAATTACAAAATACAGCAATAACTTAACTTATGTTCAAACACGACTCGTTTGAAGATATATTATATACGAATATAATAATGTGTACATATTATTATGTATATGAAGCGACGCGACGCGACGCGATGCTCGGAGACTGGAGTCGGGCTCGTAATTATACGGAGACGCCCGCGGCGGGCCCGGGGGAGCTACTAATTGAATCCGATGTAATAATGTGAGCAGCACTGAGTGCAGGCAGCGGACGGGACCCGAATCGTTTCACAGAAGCGCGCGGGTCGTTTTATTGCCAGAACCAATCTCTACCTTTTACACGCTCTCTAGATGAGTTGTGCGCGAGAGCACCAGAGCATCAGAGCACGAGAGCAGACAGCCACGGCTCCGTATCGGGACCGAGCATGATTATAGACGACTCTCAGTGCAGTGCGCACTCTCGACTGTGCACGTGTGGCGGACACGTGCCGACGCCGCGGGTGTCACCTCTGTACAATACTTTCATGTTTAATTAGTTGATTTTCGTACATTGTATGCGATTCATATTCCGAGCACTTTCGTGACAATTTTCGTTTAGAGTCGAGACCTTCAGTATATAATGTACACTTCGCGACGAGGCAGCTCTTTTTCAATTCAATTCAATTCTCTAAATTTATCATAAAAAATAAAAAAACTGTAACTAACTCAGGTCGTTAACGAAAATGTGACATCAGAATTCTAATCTATATACATATTATATAAAAATGAATCCCTATTTCCGTTGGTAGCGCCATCACGCACGAACGGCTGGACCGATTTCGATTTTTGTGTTTGTTATTGTCAGGAGAAGGTTGCTACAAAACAAAATATTAAGAAAATTGCACGGAAAATTTGAAAATGTAAGAATACTTAATCACCATATTAAATTTCCTAATGGTTTTCTAATGTAACCTTATGGCGCTTGACATAACATTGATAGAATGCGTGCTACAAATACCGTCAAAGAGGATGTAAAAATCGGAGTATTGTTTAAAATAAATGCTTCGGTTGAAGTAATATTGATAAAATACATAAGATAAAAAACTCAAGAAAATTTCCCAGCAAATCGTTGCTGTTTGGACTAATGAAGGTTGTGTGCTAATATCGCTACGCGTTTCAGTTTAAAGACGAATTTCCTCGATTGTATTGTGCGAGCGTCGAAGTCAAATTGTCGCCATCGAATAGTTTCTAATTGCAGTTCCTGTAGAGTTGAAACGGTTTCTCGTGCTGTATGAGGCCTTGCGTTATCATGGAGCAATAATGGTGAAGATCGATTCATGAGTCGGGGCTGTTTCACTGCGACTTTTGCTATCGTTGTTCGGAGTTTGGCAGAGTAGACATCTGCTATTATTGCTTGACCAGATCGGAAAAAGCTATAATGAATAACACCATGCTGATACCACCACACATTACCTTTTTATTGGTAAACTTTGCTGTAGGACACTATTGCGGCGTTTGACCTGGGGTCAGCCATTGCATTTTACGCTTACGGTTATCGTAAGAATCCACTTTTCATCACATGTCACAATTCGATCCAATATTCCTTCATTTCTGTATCGATTCAACAAGGCAACACAAATTTGAACACGTGTTTCTTTCTGCAGATCAGTCAGATAATGAGGCACCCATTTTTCATATTTTTTTATTTTATTGATTAACTCGATTAACTCGTATTCAAAAATCACTCGAATTTTAAAAGTATCCATCTTTCTTGTATGGGCTGAATAAAAAAACGATTGAAAGTCGATAATCGAACGATGCACATTCTTTAAAAGAAGAACCTCGCAGATACCATTCGAAAAAAGTTTCACTCAAAAATCTCAAGCCATGATGGTTCTTAGTCAATTTGAAGTACATATTACAATAAAACGGCAATTTCATACTTTAGCCCGCTAACTTCGCTATATAATAGCTTATATTACATAATTTGTTCAGGTTCTGATTTGTAGCAGTGCTTCGCAGCAGCAGTTCTTCGCAGAATCTACCACCGGATCGAGGCCTACTGCGAAGATCCGGAAGATCCGGAAAATCGCCGAGTTCAACGAGAACTAGTAAGAGAACATTCAAAGGAACGGACATTAGTGAACAGTGCCTCACCCATGTATACCGCCACAAGCTGTGAGCTTCTTTTAATGATATTGTGTACTCGTATTAATGCAGCTTTACAATTTCCCCCTGGCCCCCGGGTACCTCTAACTAATCCTATCGTCTTGGAGCCGCAACCACTCGATGTCGCGTGACGCTCTCGACACGATCAGGCGCCGCTCGCTCTAGCACGCACCACCGCCGCCGCTAGATACGTGCGTCTGTAAATACAACTTGCTCTCGCCGGATCTTCTCAACGGGTCGCGATTCCGATCCGGTAATAGATTCATTTGCGAAGCAGCCGCCCTTGAGTTGTTAGGTCTCCTTCGGAGGCGCTCGGGCAGCTGTTAGCAAATCCCACCCCTCCTGGCTGAGCCTTTGCTCGCCCACCTGTCCTGGTGAAACTGGAAAGGCCTCCGGGCTACCACTAATCTTTCAATCGTAAAAAAAAAAAAAAAATACAACTTGCACTTGTAACAGTGCATAGCTTCTTGCGAGGTTTTACTGCGAGTATACTGTCGCAATCTATTTTTTTTTTAATATGTTTATTTGACTGATCAATTCAATAAAAACGAAATAGTTTAATGAGTTATTTTATTGTCAATTATTGAAACAGTAGTAATGTTAGTATCGTAAGAATTACTTGTAGATACGAGTAGGAAGGTATCTTGTATTATTTAAATTATAGCGGATCGTATTGACGTCGCTGCTCAGGATACAATTTTAATTGGAGCAGACTGTACTCCGACCCAGAAGACCTTCAGTGTTTTCACGATGGTGGCGCGGAACACGACCTCCCCGGTGAGACCCTGGGGTGGAGACCAGCGCACCCTCACCTGCCGCTTGTCTTCCTTGTTGTCGTGCTTCTTGTGAGTCACTGCGTTCTGCCACAAACACGTAACATACAGTGCCCTGGTGATTAGTGGCTACTGGGGACTATTGACATCACAAGGTGACTGCCGGCACCCACCTCGAGACATGAGGTCCAAACCTTAACGGCCGCCCGCGGTTCCAACGGGAACGCAGTGCTCGGTACCTCACTGTTTGATTTTGATTACACAATGTATTTCGTCATCCCGGAAGTTTTTTATTTTGCATAGATGGGTGAATGAGCTCACAGCCCGTCTGTTGTTAAGTGCTTACCGGAACCCACAGACATCTACAACATAAATGCCGCCACCAACCTTGAGATATGAGTTCTAAGGTCTTAGTATAGTTACAACGGCTGTCCCACCCTTCAAACCGAAACGCATTACTGCTTCACGGCAGAAACAGGAGGGGCGGTGTACCTACCCGCGCGGATTCACAAGAGGTCCTACCACCAGTAATTACGCAAAATATAATTTTTCGGGTTTGATTTTTATTACACGATGTTATTCCTTCACCGTGGAAATCAATCGTGAGCATTTTGCTGAGTACGTATTTTATTAGAAAAATTGGTACCCGCCAGTGGGCCTCGAACACCGGTGCATCGCTATATACGAATGCACCGGACGTCTTATCCTTTAGGCAACGACGACTTCCACGTATTTCATGAACACGCGTTAGCAAGACCTTTCGTTAGAACGACCTGTCGCATCTGTCACATGTACCGGCACTCCGAGGTCCTCCGAGCCAGGACTTAAAGCGTACTTACCCCCGGCTGCCCGCAGTTGATGAGCTGAGAGAAGACGTCTCCGTCCTCGAGCGAGAAAGTCCCGAGGATGTCGTCTCCCTGCCGGGCCTGCAGCAAATATCCGCGCAAGGTGTCCTCTGGCAGCTTACCTGCGATCACCACCTCCACGCTATCGCCGGGAGCTACGCTCTGAAAGGATCGAGTATTTGTATTAGATAGAGACAGCATGCGCGTGTGTGTGTATCTGGTGGCGTGTGTGCGGCGGCACCTGCGCGTCGGTGGTGATGGTGTAGGGCGGCGGCGAGGTCTGCGCAGTGGCGTTGTGCTGCGGCATCATGTCGCGGCAGGCGCTCAGCGGGGCCCCGGTGGAGCGCGCCTCTGACACGCGTGACGTCATCACCAACATCACCACCGCAGCGCACAAGCACGCGTACACCTTCATGATGCTTCCTTCTTCACTGATCTGTAAAACTAAACAACAGACATTGAGGCACCTGTGAGCACCCGTGAGCACTCACCTCCCTTATTGTTGGGATGCGGTTACGGGAGCTTACACACGTCATTAATGTATCTATACATTACGCGTAGTTATTCCTTCATCGCTTAAGTCATTTATGAACACGAGCTAGTTCCAGATTTGTTTAGAAAATCTGGTGTCAGCAATAAGAGAATATAGCGACCGGAGCAACCAGCGAGTCCACGAAACGATGTTAAACGACGCGTAGAGCAACTGAATTTAGATTATAAGTATAATTCATGAAATTAAGAGAAAACCGGACGAGAGCCTGCCGCCTTCAAGCTGCGATCAATTGTCAGAAGTTATTATTATTCAAATCAATAAAATATAATAAAGTTTTGAATACACGAAGCCAAGGGCGTACAGCGTCGTGTCCCCGGGAGGCTGTAGAGCTCACCTGCACGTAGACTAGACCGCGTGGAGCGGCAGAGGGCTGGTGCCGGAGTGTGCGGGCTCGAGGCGAGGCGCGCTATTTATCCGCCGCTACGAGGAAGAATTTACTTCAATATTATTATGGTATTTCCCCACAATACTGGTTTTTTATAACCACAATTTATATCGGACGATGTTTACATTCCTCTTGCAGTCTATTGTCGCGGTCGTGATGCATCAATTGCATTTTATCATTAATGATTGCACACTCAACAGTCGACATAACTCCATGGCGGCGTGGCTCGAGTGTCGAGTGCGAGGCCGGGCGAGACGGCCCGCTCTACCCGCTCTGCACGTCGTGATGCGGACGAGAGCGAGGGTGGAGGCGCGGCCGTGCTGCTGTCCGCGCTCCGCTCTCACGCGACCGCCGCTCTCTTTCAAAATACACTCTGTTCATAAAAAACATATTATTTACTATTCATTGAGCTACGGGCGTATAGTTTTTACAACTAGGTTTGTTTATTAGCTACGTGGTGTAGGCACACGCCGAGCTGAGCGCGATCAAACGGAGGAAAGGAAATATATTGTAGGAACCTGACCGTGACAGCCCTTTTACTGTATGTATATGTACACACATATATCTATTTGTATATTAGAAGTGGTTGTCTTGCGTCTACGTGCGAGTGTCTATACCTAGCTGCTGCTGGAGTCGCTGTCGGCACTGACCGCTGAGGGCAGCGCGCTCTTGCACTCGCGGCGGTAGGAGCGGGGGCGCGGTGCAGGTCGGCTCCTGTCCATTTCTGTCTGCTATGTATTCCTTCTTACTTACGTAACTTATGTTATGAAATACGCGCATGAATAGATTAAGAATATAGAATTATTTTGCAACTTGTATTTATTATCTCTCTCTGTTAACAAATTCTACAATGAAGCTGGACAAATAATTAAGAACGACTTGTTAAACTGCTCTAGAGTTGTTTCATAACAAACATAGATTACATAAATAACATTAATGTAAAGTACATGAAGAAAAATAAGATAATTAAATATATTTTAATCTAAAATTAATAATTATTTATAGTAGCATTTCCACGACTTTTAATGGCTTCTCTACACCGGAAAGACATTGACATTTAGAAAAAATGTTACAGTTCCATTCCTCTGTGAAAACGTCGCACAGCTCTCCTACACACACAGGCACACAGTCGATTCGATACCTTTTCTTGACTTCGCACCAAAGATGATCTATTCAATTCAAATCTGAGCTCTGTATTGAGCTTTGTTTTAAGCTTGTAACTGGGCCAACCAATCTTAGACAGAAACTGCTTGTGATGTGGGAAATTTGTATCCTTGGAATGTCCTTATCACCGGAAGCGCTTCTTCAGCATAAGGAAATATATTTTAGAATCTTTTGTTTTGGAATTGATCCATGTTTCCTTTCATCAACTGAATGAGTCCAACATTAAAAAAGCCCAAAGTACTCCCAAATTTTCAGACTTTCACCTAACTTGTAACTTTTGTATACTTCGAGTCCAATGATTTACTGGAAGATCGTCGTACATATTATTATGTACATATTATCGTTTTCCATCAGAAAAAATGCAACCCTGGTACGATCGGTTTTTCTTTTTCAGGAACGTGTACAGATAACGAATTGAGAATGACATTAAGATACACAAAGAGCTTCTTAAGCTAAGCAATAAAAAATTTAACCATAAAAACCTATGAGGCCCTCCCGTTCGATGTAGAGTCAGGAAACTTGCCAAAAGACAAGGTCTTAAAGGGCTAGGAAAGGAAAAGTCTGAAATTTGGGCTATAAACACAAAAAAGATCGTGGAAGCGTCTTGATGACTCCAGCTGCGGCCTGCTACTCACTAGTGAATCAATCCTTTTTTTTCAACTCGAACTGTTTGTTAATGCGTTGTGTGACGTGACAAGCGAAGAGTTCAATGAAATTGACGGTATTATCGTCCTGGACAGTGTTGTGCTAAGCTTTGATTTCGAAATATGTACATTCATACATTGCAACTACGGCGGCGGCGGTGAGCCATGACGTTACTCACTCACAGGGAGTAGTGACTAAGCCGACGAACCGCTTCATTTCAATAATGCTCATTAAAAGTTGCGGAAATAACCAAATGGGTAAGTACCGTCGGTAATAATCGTTGGTAACGCCTGAATGCAATGTGCATTGTGTTCTTATCACAAACCGAGTTCATTTAACCACGGTTACACCATAAACAAAGAATGTTAACATCACTACACTACATAAATAGGTACATTATTTATTGGTTTAGATTTTATTGGTTTTGTTTTCACTGAATGAATTCGATACCGTTGTCCATCGATCCTGACCTGGAACAAACAGTTCTGAAGGATGGCAGATGGCTCACCTATATCTCTGACCGTGAAACGTTCTTCGCAGAATCTAAAGCCGGATCGGAATCGCGACCCCATGAGGGGTCTCCGTATATCATTGAGGTCCGGAAAGAAGTAAGCCTACCGCCAGATGCTGACGTCCCGCGTCATCCGTCACGTTTTACGCGATATGAATTCGTCAAGCCACTTCCGCTTAAGGCCCTTTTACTACTATAAAAAAAACAAGCTGTTGTTTTTTTTTTCTACCTATGCTGATAGCCTTGAGAGGCTATATCAGCTTTACCTTAGCGTGTAGGTGAGCTCTCAAGGCTTAAACCGGAGGTGTTGCTATCACTGGCCTTAGCAAGAGCAGTGCTTCGCAGAATCTACCACCGGATCAGAAACGCGACCTACTGAGAAAATTCGGCGAGAAACTCAGTGGGCTGTCTATGGGTTAACTTACTCGTCGAACCCTTCATCGCAAGCGACGCTTTCGGTGAGGACGGTGACCGGTAGTTGAGGTACGTAAAAGCACCGTTAGATCGGGAGAATCCGTAAAGACGTGGCTGCTGTAAAAATAACGGAGAAGTGAAATGTAGCTAGCAAAACTCCTACAGGTACTAACGTGGCCTGCATCACCAGAAATGATGAGGAGGAGTGGCGCCTCGAGGGTATAATGCGATTCGTCGGGACGATGCTACTCGCGACGGTCAAGAAGCGACCCGTGGATGCCGCACGGCCTCCCTTAAGGCGGTGTGCGTTCTCGGCGGGATGCCGCTGATTATGACTGTGTTGCGATGCGACCTCCGTAACAGCTCCTGGTTTAGGTTTAGGTTTAGGTCTAGGTCTAAGTTAGGTTACGGGATCTTATTATTCTATATTTTCTCATTCATACCAGTTCTCGCATTTATGCCTCTCGCACTTTCAAGCTTCACATTCACATTCACATTCATCCATCACATTTCTTTCTTATCCGGGAATTTACACCCGCCACTTTATACTACTTTTACCTATATTTTTTATTAATCGGGGGAATAAATTTTTCAGTTTTGTTATCTTTATTTCTATAAACGGTTTTATTATTTACACTATAACATTTTTTCGGATATCTTTACATCAATAATTACTTTATACAGTGTTCTCTTAGATTCTAATATTTTGTATTTCTTATTCTATGCTTATTATCTATTCACATTTTTATTCTTATTGCTATACCTTAGCATACTTTGTTATTTCTATTTTTGTTCCTGTATCAATGTTACAACAAGATGTTTATCTGTGAGCATTGTTTGCCAGTGGTTATTGATGCATTTTTCTACAAAGGCTTGTAACCCATTTACACATATTTTCTTACTCACTTATTTTCTATCTTTCTTATTTATTAGCTATTTAATTTATGACAATAATATATAAATATTCATATTATATCTATATTTATTGACGTTTCTTTTACATTTTTCTATATTTTGTCTTGTTTTTAATTGTTTGTTGGGGCACGATTTTGGAGTCTGAGAGTGTGTTATTGATATATTTACTATATATTTAGTATATCTGTGTTTATTTATTTTCGTTTTCCGGTTTCTGTCGCTTTATTCATTTCACCATAGCGCTCCTGTTTTTTGTACTCCCGGTTTGTGTATGTGCATGTCGTGTTTGTGTGTGTTGCTGTGTGTGTTACGTACCCCTCTTGGAGTCAGTCATTGGTATGCTGTGTTAGCGCGGGCCAGATAGTCCCATTTCTGCTGAACTGGGCACTCTGCACTGAAGGCGTTGTGGTCTGTTCTCTGCAGCTTTGGGTGCGAGCAGTTGCAGCACTGCGGTTTGTTTCCCGCAATAAAGTCCGCGCATTTTTCTCGCAGATGCGGTCCGCCGCAGTGGCTGCATCTGTCCGCACTTTCAGTGAAAAAATTTCGGCCGTGACCGAAAGCTAAACATTACGTGCATTGGATGAGCGGGGACTGGTCTTCCACCCTGATCCTCTGCAGGTCAAGGTAAAGGCCTCCAGCTCCCGTCATCTTCTGCCATACTATAGGTCTGACCTGGACCACAACATGCGCTGTCTTAGGTTTCTTTGTCCTTTTCTTGTACTTTATTGTGATTTCTTTGTCTATTTTCTCAAGTCCTGTAAATATATCATGGTTTTGCGAGTGCAGCGCATTAACCATCTCGTCGTCCTCACTGTCCAAAAAGACGCATTTAAGGACGACGAGAGGGTTTTTGTTTTGCATTCGCGCTACAACTAGCCCTTCCCCTTTGCTTTAAATTCTAGTCTTACCTTTTTGTAGTTCGGCATCCGTGTCGCATCCTAGAATTACCGTCTGGTTTTTGACTTTCTCACTTTATAACGTGCCTGCGTCTAAGGGTGGCCCTGGTATGCCGATGTTACATGAGGCCCAGTCGCATCACTCCCCAAAAGGTGGTCTATGGGTCGAGAGACACGGGGCCGAGTCGCACCTTCTAGACACGTCACCATCGGTAGACAACCGGTGAACAGGAGACTCTGTGAGGAGGATCTCAGGGCGCCACCACTTACCGCTCTGGGAGACTTACACCAATAAATAAAAACAATTATAAAATAACAATGTTGTGTTTATTCTAAACAAATAACACGGTTAAAATTATTACAAGAGTTTACAAAGTTCTAGTGAGCGGTCAGGTACGATGTTACAGGTGTGTCGGTAGGTATACTGAACACACGAGAAAGATATACAAAGAAAATTAATTTAAAATTAAATAATAAGAAATAATGAAGATTTCACCGATTTATTTAAAAAAGACGATAAAGGGTTCACCGGGTCGCTGCCCAGCAACTGGGGTTACTGGATCCGAGCAAGGTTGTGAATGCAGGTGTGTTCTTAGTCTATCGTAGTCAAGTACTCTTTTTTGGATCGCCTTACCAGAGCACCTCGCTTCCGACAGCGTCTACACAGAAAGGTACTGCGGGATCTTGAAGGTGAACTGAAGGTCACTCTCCGCACCCTAACTGTTGTAAATATTATGTACCAGTTACTAGGACCTACACGATAAGATATAGTGATATTAAATTCTATCCACAGATTCGGTAGAATCTGGCGCCAAGTTCCGTTCAAAAATCCCGTTGTAAACGGAGCGCCAGACTACCGACTGTGTTTACTGTGAGCAGAACAGTTGTTTGAGGTTGCGAAATTTTATTTAATTCTACGGTACTTCTGGTTCCTAAATTGTATATTATATCAATCACTCACAACTTTATTTTACTCATATTAACTAGTTATATCAATTACAACAATTAATCTACTTGAAATTATTAATTTTATCACCACAAACTATGGCTCGCTCAAAAATTTCGATCCTGACTTTTTTCGATGTAAAAAGTGACATGCCACAGACTATAAATATTCGAGAATGGTAATCTACGGCCGCCAGGGTGCGCTGGAATTATTCCTATTTGTAATGGATTTTATGACCTGGTAACTGAGACCTTTAAGTCATGTCTTATTTTAATTTATATTCATATTTTTATGAAAAATGATATTATGGAGTGAAATGAAATGTGATATTATGGAGTGAAATGAAATGAAGATGATTAATTTGAGACATTAATCAAATGGGATGAAATGAAATGAGATGAGATGATATGGAATGAAATATAATCTTAGTAAAATGGTGGTGGTCATTTACTAAGATCTCAGTGGACTTTTTGGAGGAAACCGAGAAGCTACGTACAGCGACTTTGTTTAATTTTCCCACATTTGTGCACTTTCACAGATATTAAACAGTTAATAAACCACTATTATTACACATTTAAACCCGAAGAAACACTAAATAGACAAATTAAAACAAATCACACAACTTCACACCTCACGTTCCCGCCAAAAAGTCATTATTCCTACATAAACTGTAGCTTCAAGGGGATAGTTTGCAGTTCTTATTGAACGGTTTATACATTAAATAACGTTAATGTTGTTACTGTTAGTATTTTAGTTTAAGTACTGCCGAAGCAAGTACTGTTGTTACTGTTGGAGAAACAATTTTGTTTTGTAATGTAATACCGAAATACTTTACGAGATGGCGTTACAAAAAATCCCTTCCCAAAACTATAAAACCGTTGTGATTGTCTACGAATAATAAATAATATAATAACTAATATTTATTCGTAGGTGATTGTTTAAGATGCTATGAATATTTCGGTTTTGATTTCATCAAAATAACTTGAACTTTACTATTGAATTCCGAAGAAAATTCTAGTTAAGGCTGAGTTAAGTTCAGCTTTTTATTTAAGCCTCTTACTGTAGTTTTTAAATTACATTTATGTGGATTGATGTTTCAAGGCTTTCAGATTTTAATTTTAAATTCTGAAATAATTAAGAACAGCGTCATCTACCCTTCACATTTGAAACAAAATTTAATTCGGTTTAAATTTGTAAAAGTTGATGTTGATTATTATTACATTGTAACGCAGCGTTCCGTTTCGCGGGGCAACAGCAGCCAAAGGGAATGTGACTCAGGTCCGTGCCGCGACGACCCACCCCGCGCTACCCGCGCCCGCGCATCTGTTGCATCATTCGTACCCCCAATTAGTGCGCGCCAGACTTTGAAGCGGAATACACGCGTCCCCGGTCGATACCGGAACTGACAACCAGAGAGTCTCATGCCAGTCGGGCACCTAACATTAAACTGGCAGCCCAAGCGCGGGCCCTTTAACTAGTATTTCGGAGTGAATCTACGTAATTACGACACGTACTCGTCGTCAGTCACGGCGTCAATCCGATTTTCAAGACGTTGAAGAAGAAATTGGTTCAACCGCGGGACCGACGCCAACATTTACCGCAAACAACATGGCGTCATTACAAGAAAGTCAAATGGCAGCATTCGAACGCCTACTCGACCGAGTTTTTGAGCATAAAACTCAACTCGAATCATCAGCAACACCGACGTCGGAGCCGACATCGCCGCCTTCCTCGACGCCCGCTCACCATTCTGGGAACTTCGCGTCATGCACGGCGCGGTTCAGCGGAGCGCCCGGCGACTCACTCGACGGTTTCCTTGACGCGGTCGAATCATACAAAGATTGTGCTGACGTAGGACACGCCATCGCGTTACGAGGACTCTCGATGTTACTAACCGGAAATGCAGCCGTGTGGTGGCA
This sequence comes from Bombyx mandarina, assembly GCF_030267445.1. Taxonomy (NCBI): domain Eukaryota; kingdom Metazoa; phylum Arthropoda; class Insecta; order Lepidoptera; family Bombycidae; genus Bombyx; species Bombyx mandarina. Next base: position 19,785,934 of record NC_143218.1, read on the forward strand.
AGGCGTTAAAGCTAGCATCACTTCCTGGGACGACGCTTTATCATCGTTACGAAGCGCTTTCGGTGATTGCAGACCGCCCCATCGAGTCTACTTAGAGCTCTTCAAAATGTCGCAAGGACAAAGAGAGAAGACGGAGATCTTCGTTGCCAGAGCACGAGCCCTACTAGCTCGACTCCCACCTGGTGACCTTAGTGAGAAAGTTCAAATTGATATGCTTTACGGCCTTCTACACCGTCGTGTTCGTAAAAGATTAAGAAGAGACGAAATAACTTCATACGACACGTTATTAAAGAAAACGCGCCATATCGAGGACTCCATCTACGAGACCAGTCCGCCTGAATTTATTCATCATCCTCAGCGAGCGACGCCACGTTCATCGGGTAGTACCGTAGGCGAAGTTCCCACCGGTGCTTCGACTTCGCAGCATACATACGCGCGGATGACGCCGCGGAAAATATTCAACTCGGGCGCCGCTGGCGGCCCGCCACGCGACGACAGCGCTGCGCCGAGCACCGTTCGAGTCCCCGCGCCTCGCTACACGAACACTGATAATGTATCATCTACGTCGATTGTTAAAAGACTGTTCTGTGTTTATTGCAAAAAGTACGGACATATTCGTGATGAGTGTTTAAAATTAGCGTCAAAAACTAAATTCGACAACGAAAATACGCAAGCTGTATCCTCGTGTTACGGGTGTGGTACCAAAGGTGTTACTCGGTCTCAGTGTACAAAGTGTAACGCAAGTTATTACGCCGTCGACGCTGCAAGGACCCGATCAGTCACATCCGATTTACCTATTGGTAAAGTAAATACACAGCTGTCAAGTTCAGTGAACTCTATTCATCGCGACAGCTCGTTGCATACAGCTTGCACTTCAAACACCGTAAAGTCGTCCATTTATATTAATAATCGTAAACAATGTTTTGTTGATAATGAAAATAATTATTATCCTACCGATTTTAAGGCGATTCTTCCTCCGCGCTTTTTCGGTACTAATAACAAGGTTAGACTTCAAAATTAGATTCCGATAGAGGCACCCGTCACGTGCGGACGTGCCCATCGACCACTCGATCGCCCGGCCTTTGTTCGCCCGGCTTTTGTTAGCCCGGCCATTGTTCGCGCGGCCTGTGTTCGTGGTACATCTGCCGACCAAGTGTTTTTCCTGGAAGTTTTTATTTGTTTTGTTTCCTTTCGTTATTTCTGTGTTCGTGGTACATCTGCCGACAAACTGCTTTCCTGGAAGTGTTTAATTGTTTTGTTTCTTTTTTTATTTCGGTTTTGTTGTGTTTTTTTCTTTGTCCTGTAGTAATCGCGCCGCATCGCCACCTGTGTTCAATAGAACCGCTCAGGTCCGAGAAGTTGGGGCCTCGCCGCAAGGCGAGTGTTGTCAAGACCCAGGGCCGCCCCACCTGGGCACTCAGCGATCATGGACGCTGTATTCGCGGAGTTCCTCCGACTTCGTCATCCACAGCTCGCCTCAGAGTTTCTGGCTTTCAAGGCCAATCACACTGCGAGCTCTCTCGAAGACTCCGCCGTGCTCGCTGCTCCTGCGTCGCCTGTACCTGCGTGCAAAGCTTCTACATCGAGCACCGCAGCCTCCGTCGTGCCTGCCGTTCCCGCGTCGCCTATACTGGCGAGTAAAACTGCTGCGTCGTTCGCCGTGGCCACCGTTCCAGCTGTGCGATCATCCGCGGCCTCCGTCGCGCCCTCCAAAACACCTGCTCGTAGGTCACCTGCGCCCGCCTCCTCGTCCTCCGACTCTGACTCGGAGATGGAGGTCGACCTCGCCCCCGCCTCAACGACGGATGGATTTACCCTGGTACAAAAGAGTAAGAAGCGTGCCGCGGAGTCTCGAGCTCCCGCGGCCGCTAAAATTAGCAAAGCCGCGAACGCGTCGCGCCCCCGCTCCCAGACTCCCGTTGCGCCTCCAGCCCGTGCCAGTCCGTCGCCGCGTCCGGTGGCACAAAATAAAACCCAGTCCCCTCCTCCGGTAATCCTTCAAGAGAAGGCAGCTTGGGATCGAGTTTCCCTGGCCCTTAAGGCCAAAAATATCAATTTCACGAATGCCCGTAACCTCGCGAACGGCATCCAAATAAAGGTGCATTCATCTGATGACCATAGGGCCCTCACCTCTTACCTCCGTAAGGAGCGTATAAGCTTCCACACTTATACGCTTCAGGAGGAGCGCGAACTCCGCGTTGTAATACGCGGAATCCCTAAAGAGTTAGATGTAGAGCTCGTAAAAGTCGACCTGTTAGAACAAGGCCTACCAGTGAATTCTGTGCACCGTATGCACACCGGTCGCGGTAGGGAGCCATATAATATGGTTCTAGTCGCTCTCCAGCCTACCCCCGAGGGTAAGAAAATCTTTAACACACAGACCGTCTGTAGGCTCTCTGGTATCGCTGTCGACGCCCCCCATAAAAAAGGCACTCCTAGCCAGTGCCATAACTGTCAATTGTATGGGCACTCTTCCCGTAACTGTCACGCGCGCCCCCGATGCGTCAAATGTTTAGGCGATCACGCCACGGCCCTATGCACTCGCGATCAAAAAACCGCGACGGAACCGCCTAGCTGCGTCCTGTGTCGAACACAGGGTCACCCCGCAAATTACCGCGGATGCCCCCGAGCCCCGAAAATAAATCGCCGCGTCGCCCGCCGAAACCGCCTCCGAGCTTCCGGCCCAGACATCAAAGCCTCGGCACCCTCTGCGTCGCAGGCTAAGCCAGCGTTCGTTCCGGCGGCGGTGCCCAGTGTCTCGGCCTGGGCGAAACCGCTGCCGTACACGAACACGGCTACAACTCCCTCCTCCGCGATTCGTCCCGCCCCCGCGACTCGTCCCTCTCCCGCGACTTGCCCTCCGACCGCGTCCGAAAATCTCGCTTTAGCGATCGACTTCTTTCAGTCGATCAACTTTCAGCGCGTTAACGCTTTGGGCGACGCCATTCGCGCTGCATCCACTGCACAACACTTTATCGCCGTTGTGCAAGAATACGCCGACGTATACGCGTCATTAAATACGTACGTCCTCCCCTCACTCCGCCGGTAATCAATGGCGTATATAAGTAGAATAAAGCCCCTATCCGTGACGATAGGATTTTTTAACGCTTACGGTCTCGCAAATCAACGTGATCAGGTTTCTGACTTTTTGCGTGACCATCAAATTGATATCTTTTTAGTGCAGGAGACCCTACTTAAGCCCGCGCGCCGTGACCCTAAAATCGCGAACTATAACATGGTCAGGAACGACAGGCTCTCTGCCCGTGGTGGTGGTACCGTCATTTACTATAGAAGAGCCCTGCATTGCGTCCCGCTCGATCCTCCCGCGCTCGCTAATATCGAAGCATCAGTGTGCCGAATCTCACTGACGGGACACGCGCCGATCGTTATCGCGTCCGTTTATCTTCCACCGGATAAGATCGTTCTAAGCAGTGATATCGAGGCGCTGCTCGGTATGGGGAGCTCTGTTATTCTGGCGGGCGACGTAAATTGTAAACACATCAGGTGGAACTCACACACCACAACCCCGAATGGCAGGCGGCTTGACGCGTTAGTCGATGATCTCGCCTTCGATATCGTCGCTCCGTTAACCCCGACTCGCTACCCGCTAAATATCGCGCATCGCCCGGATATACTCGACATAGCGTTATTAAAAAACGTAACTCTGCGCTTACACTCGATCGAAGTAGTTTCAGAGTTAGATTCAGACCACCGTCCCGTCGTTATGAAGCTCGGTCGCGCTCCCGATTCCGTTCCCGTCACGAGGACTGTGGTGGATTGGCACACGCTGGGCATCAGCCTGGCTGAATCTGATCCACCATCGCTCCCGTTCAACCCGGACTCTACCCCGTCTCCTCAGGATACCGCTGAAGCCATAGACATCTTAACATCACACATCACCTCGACATTAGATAGGTCATCGAAACAAGTTGTAGCGGAGGACTTCCTTCACCGCTTCAAATTGTCCGACGATATTAGGGAACTCCTTAGAGCTAAGAACGCCTCGATACGCGCCTACGACAGGTATCCTACCGCGGAAAATCGTATTCGAATGCGTGCCCTACAACGCGACGTAAAGTCTCGCATCGCCGAAGTCCGAGATGCCAGATGGTCTGATTTCTTAGAAGGACTCGCGCCCTCCCAAAGGTCTTACTACCGCTTAGCTCGTACTCTCAAATCGGATACGGTAGTAACTATGCCCCCCTCGTAGGCCCCTCAGGCCGACTCGCGGCCTTTGATGATGACGAAAAAGCAGAGCTGCTGGCCGATACATTGCAAACCCAGTGCACGCCCAGCACTCAATCCGTGGACCCTGTTCATGTAGAATTAGTAGACAGTGAGGTAGAACGCAGAGCCTCCTTGCCACCCTCGGATGCGTTACCACTCGTCACCCCGATGGAAGTTAAAGACTTGATCAAAGACCTACGTCCTCGCAAGGCTCCCGGTTCCGACGGTATATCTAACCGCGTTATTAAACTTCTACCCGTCCAACTCATCGTGATGTTGGCATCTATTTTCAATGCCGCTATGGCGAACTGTATCTTTCCCGCGGTGTGGAAAGAAGCGGACGTTATCGGCATACATAAACCCGGTAAACCAAAAAATCATCCGACGAGCTACCGCCCGATTAGCCTCCTCATGTCTCTAGGCAAGCTGTATGAGCGTCTGCTCTACAAGCGCCTCAGAGATTTCGTCTCATCCAAGGGCATTCTCATCGATGAACAATTCGGATTCCGTACAAATCATTCATGCGTTCAACAGGTGCACCGCCTCACGGAGCACATTCTTGTGGGGCTTAATCGACCAAAACCGTTATACACGGGAGCTCTCTTCTTCGACGTCGCAAAAGCGTTCGACAAAGTCTGGCACAATGGTTTGATTTTCAAACTATTCAACATGGGCGTGCCGGATAGTCTCGTGCTCATCATACGGGACTTCTTGTCGAACCGCTCTTTTCGATATCGAGTCGAGGGAACCCGCTCCTCCCCACGACCTCTCACAGCTGGAGTCCCGCAAGGCTCTGTCCTCTCACCCCTCCTATTTAGCTTATTCGTCAACGATATTCCCCGGTCGCCGCCGACCCATTTAGCTTTATTCGCCGACGACACGACTGTTTACTATTCTAGTAGAAATAAGTCCCTAATCGCGAAGAAGCTTCAGAGCGTAGCCCTAGCCCTAGGACAGTGGTTCCGAAAATGGCGCATAGACATCAACCCAGCGAAAAGTACTGCGGTGCTATTTCAGAGGGGAAGCTCCACACGGATTTCCTCCCGGATTAGGAGGAGGAATCTCACACCCCCGATTACTCTCTTTAGACAACCCATACCCTGGGCCAGGAAGGTCAAGTACCTGGGCGTTACCCTGGATGCATCGATGACATTCCGCCCGCATATAAAATCAGTCCGTGACCGTGCCGCGTTTATTCTCGGTAGACTCTACCCCATGATATGTAAGCGGAGTAAAATGTCCCTTCGGAACAAGGTGACACTTTACAAAACTTGCATAAGGCCCGTCATGACTTACGCGAGTGTGGTGTTCGCTCACGCGGCCCGCACACACATAGACACCCTCCAATCCCTACAATCCCTCTTTTGCAGGTTAGCTGTCGGGGCTCCGTGGTTCGTGAGGAACGTTGACCTACACGACGACCTGGGCCTCGAATCAATTCGGAAATACATGAAGTCAGCGTCGGAACGATACTTCGATAAGGCTATGCGTCATGATAATCGCCTTATCGTTGCCGCCGCTGACTACTCCCCGAATCCTGATCATGCAGGAGCCAGTCACCGTCGACGCCCTAGACACGTCCTTACGGATCCATCAGATCCAATAACCTTTGCATTAGATGCCTTCAGCTCTAATACTAGGGGCAGGCTTAGGGACCCCGGTAACCGTACTCGTCGAACTCGACAAAGAGGTCGACGTGCAACCTAACCCATGCATCAGCCCGCTGAGTTTCTCGCCGGATCTTCTCAGCGGGTCGCGATTCCGATCCGGTAGTAGATTCATTCGCGAAACAATTGCTCTTGAGTTGTTAGGTCTCCTTCGGAGGCGCTCGGGCAGTTGTTAGCAAATCCCACCCCTCTTGGCTGAGCCTTTGCTCGCCCACCTGTCCTGGTGAAACTGGAAAGGCCTTCGGGCCACCAGTAAACCTTCAATCATAAAAAAAAAAAAAAAAAAACTTCAAAATTATTCTAGAAATTCATAATAATTTAATATTATAAATATAAAATTCATAATATAAACAATAATATTAGTTCTAGGAATAGGCCCCTGATGCGTTACTCGAGTGGTACCGAACCAAAACATAGTTATTCCGAGGTACCAAGTGGCCGCGATAGGGTGGGTGACCATGATGAACGAAAATAGGGTGACCATGGAAAACGTCGGACATTTTTCGACGATTAATTCTAATGTGAAAAGTGTTGCCCAGAGTAACTCTACTGAGCACCAGGTTAGGTTAAGACCAATTTTAAGTGTTCAAATTTTAGGTATACGAGGTAATGCTTTGTTGGATACGGGAGCTAAGAGTAGCGTTGCCGGTGCGTTGCTTTATGAATTGCTGTTAAAGCATAACCATCCGTGTGAGGAAACCAGGCGTCGGGTGAGGCTTGCAGACGGTTCCGCGCGCACCCGCCGAGTTTTGCTCACTACTCTAGAAGTAAGGATAAGTCCCGAAAGGTCAGTAACCCTTGAATTTACTGTTTTTCCAGATGCTCAAAATAATGAAACTTTGCTTGGCATGGATTTTTTGGTGGCGGCAGGTATTGTGCTTGACTTTGCTTCATCCACTTGGCATTTTTCGGGAAAACGGGTTACCTATCCAATTGAATATGAGTGCCCTAAGCCATGCATGTTTGCTTCTACTGCTGACTTCCTGCGTGATGATAAGGGTTCTATGCTTGGCTCCGATGAACGGCAGCAGCTATCACATTTATTGCAGCAGAATGGAGACATCTTTAGGGTGGGGGAGCCCCAACTCTTTACGCCGAGCACCACATTGATACCGGTGATCATCCGCCTATATCGGTACCGCCGTATAGGCTCACTCCTGTGCTTCAACAGCGAGGAGAGGTTCTCGCAATCGATTTGTTCGGGCCACTGCCAGAAGGAGAGCAGGGGGAGCGATGGGTACTCCTGGTAGAGGATGTAGCTACAAGATGGGTAGAACTCTACGCACTTGTTGATGCCACCGCCGTGGCTTGCTCCCGAGTCCTACTGGAAGAGTATTTCCTTCGTTATGGCTTGCTTATGCGTCTAGGGGTGTAATACGTAAGTTCATGCCACGACGGGATGGCCCGTATCGCGTAGTAAAGATAGTTAGTCCTACAACGTACTTCATAGCAGACTTGTCAAACAATGTCATCGGCAAGTATCACACCGCGGATTTAACCCACTCTCCGTCAAATTCAAGTACGGATCCAATTATGCCAAAGAGGCAGAGAGGAAGGCCGCGTCTTCAGACTAACAGTCCCAAGTTGGACTCGGGACGCGTTCCCAACTTGGAGGGGGAGTATGTAACGCAGCGTTCCGTTTCGCGGGGCAACAGCAGCCAAAGAGAATGTGACTCAGGTCCGTGCCGCGACGACCCACCCCGCGCTACCCGCGCCCGCGCATCTGTTGCATCATTCGCACCCCCAATTAGTGCGCGCCAGACTTTGAAGCGGAATACACGCGTCCCCGGTCGATACCGGAACTGACAACCCGAGAGTCTCATGCCAGTCGGGCACCTAACATTAAAACACTAATTAATTGAGCGTTTCATTAGCTTTTAAGCTGAGTGACTATTTATAATTTATTTTTATTAAGTAATAAATGAGCAAAAAATAATACTTAACAAAAAGATATGAAATCCGAACAAAAACAGTTTCACTGTAAAAAATTGCGCCAAGTCCACGTTTATAAAACTCATCTCAATAACATTTGCACTTTACAAAAAAAAGAAGACTTCAATAGCTTTCATTCTCTACAAAAATATGTGAAATACAAAAAAATACCAAGAAACCGTCATAAAGATGAAAAAATAAAAAAAAAATTGTTGAAAATTTAAAAATAAAAAAATTAAAATTTTATCGTACTTGGCGCGCGTCATTGAGTACCCCAAAATTTTTCGGAAGAATTTCAACCCGAGAAAAAAACCGTTTTGCTTTAATATACAGTGAAAGTTGAAAAAGTTACCCAGGTTGTCTTTTTCGCTCTTGTTAGCGTTTTATGAGAAATTGAGACAGAACTACGGTAATTTTCAACAGCTCTCACTATATACCTATGGGCTATTATATGCCAAATCGACCACTTTTGCGTTCGACCCCTTTAGATTCAGCTGAAACTTTATTATTCTTTTCTACCCTTTGAAAAACATCTTTGAGAATTTTTTCAAATGTTTTGAAGCCAACGTATACATACGTATCGACTCGTAAGTAGTTTGTATTTGTATAAGCGAACACGAGAGGGTGTTTAGTTCAAATCATAAAAGATGAGTGGGAAATGAAAAAAATTCAAATAACATACGTATGAGATGTCGATTTTACTTAACTTTTGTAAAACTTATTATGAAATAATAATTCATTAATTACATTTATGCATTTCATAGGTTGACCTACTTATAAATTTCTAAACATTGAAAGGATGTTCATTTATCCTGAAAAATTTGGGGTACTCAATGACGCGCGCCAAGTACGATAAAATTTTTATTTTTTTATTTTTAAATTTTCAACAATTTATTTTTTATTTTTTCATCTTTATGACGGTTTCTTGGTATTTTTTTGTATTTCACATATTTTTGTAGAGAATGAAAGCTATTGAAGTCTTCTTTTTTTTGTAAAGTGCAAATGTTATTGAGATGAGTTTTATAAACGTGGACTTGGCGCAATTTTTTACAGTGAAACTGTTTTTGTTCGGATTTAATAATTACAGTTTGTGGACACAGTGTGGAGAATAAATTATACTTACCCTGGTTTAATACACGACACCAAGGAACTATTAAATTGACTTAGGCAAATGCTTAAAAATACTTTCACCTCGCAGCTTTAGTGATGTTGATAGAAAAAGGACTTGGACAAAGTGACTTGTACTTTTATAATAATAGTCTGACGGTTCTCGAAGATTCTGCATGCCAGTGATGTACAAACCTCGTCTTCGAACAATAGACAAGATCGCACAGTCACGACATGCAGCGTCGAGTGAGTGAACTAATTTGTGTAATTTTTTTTTTTTTATTTTTTTTATTTTTTTTTTTTTTTTTAATTCCCCACACTGCGCCACGTACACGCTAGATGGCGTTAATAAAAAAAAAATCTTAATTAATTTTTTTTCCAGCGTTACAACTTTGTTGATTTTTAAACCTGTTGTCTTGGCGTCGACTGCCTTCTTTACTCTTTCTAGCACCTCGTGAGCAGTTTCCTTCAATGGTGACTACCACAGAGTGAAGTGCTGGTCTGACTTAGTAGCGGCTACGCTGGAAGCAGAACAAGACCCTGACGCTCTCGGCGGTTTTGTCAATAGCCAATTTGATCTCGTCGACTCTGTCTAAGATCTTGTCGATAATGTCAGCGCCGCTTCTGAGGGTATTCACGAACCTTTGAGGGAATATCCTCAAAAGTGAAAGTTAGGTTTAGGTCAGGTCTAGGTACGGTCTAGGTTAGGTCTAGGTTAGGTGTAGGTTAGGTGTAGGTTAGGTGTAGGTTAGGTGTAGGTTAGGTTAGGTTAGGTTAGGTTAGGTTAGGTTAGGTTAGGTTAGGTTCCCGTGAGGAGTTGCCAGTCTCCCATCGGGCGCGTCCCCGGGTGGCGGATAGGGGAATGCCTCTCAGATATGAGAGGTACCGGGGAAATCAAATACCCGGCGCGGACCAAAACTGGCCTGAGTGTGGTAAGTGCGCAGTGCACTCAGTACTGGACAGGAGACGATAAGATTGACGAGGAATCGAAAGGGTCCTGTACCAGAAAATCGGCTGGCGGACTGAGAGGATACTCTCACTTAATCCGGCAGGCGTACTGCAAACTATGAGACGAGATGGAAGAAAGTATGGAAGCAAGATTTCAAGAGAATTTACCCCAGGAGGGTACCAGAAATGGAGAATCCCTCCCCGAGCCGTCTACTGGCGGTGAGGGCAGCCCTTCGTATTCTGGGGGGGGCAAAATTTTGCAGACTACTCAGGGAAGAGAAATGGAAGAGGAAGAACAGCCAGTTATCACCGCGTACTCCGGAGATAACGACTACAGTAATCAAGGAAGCATAGGAGAGAGCTTTGAGGTTTCCAGTGTGACGATACTGGAGAAAGACTGGGAACAGGTGGAAGACCCGTTTAAAAGAAGGGAGTCAATCAAACGGACGCCCCCAGGGGCATTAAAAGAACTTAAGACACCCAGTAAAATGGCGGATAGCGGCACGCTAGTACAGGAAGATGTCTTTTTAACTCCTAAAGAAAAGATAGCTGAAGTAGCGGAAAATACACCAATGAGGCCAAAAAAGCGGAAAAAACTGTCCAGTCCGATAGTGATCCAACCCGCTGAAGCAGAGCCACCAGTGGAGTACCTGAAACTAAAAACTAAAATAGATAAGTTGGTAAAGTTTGGGAAAGAAAATAAAAATGTGCATCGGCAAATTAAGGACTTACTGATTGACCTCCCAGGACTGATGGAGCGGGTAACTATAAGATACAAGGACGATACCAATAAACCAACAGAAATGGAGCAAAAGTTTGAAGCTTACAAAAAGGAGCAAGAAGAAAAGATCAGGAGACTAGAACAGGAAATTAAGGAACTTAAGACACTGCATAAACGAGAGACTGGAGAGAACCAACTTTTCAAGCTTGACGATCAGGTGATTGACAGCTATGACGACTTCTCGAAAGTTTCAAGCATGGACTGGACGCAGGACAGTTACAAAAGGACAAAGATAGGCCATGGAGACATCTTCCTGAGAACCACCGACTGTATAGTCTACTTCTGTGATGAGAGGGAGAAAGCACACTCGAGGCTGACAAGGAGGGTGCTAAGCCGATATCCAGAAGTGACTAAGAACGAGAAAATGCCATGCGCAGGAGGAGCATACGTGACGGTGGAACGAGAAACCACCATCAAAACAAAAGAGGGGAGACAAACAGACAAAACGAGTGCTGTGATCATGTTCCATGATGCGACCAAACAGGACGGCAGAAGTCAAAAGGACATGTATGAGCTTCTGTCAGAATTAACCAAAATAGTGGAAGAGATGGGAAACAAAGAGCTGACGATTATAAAGCCCCAAGGAATCGATACAGGTGTAACAAGGAAGATGTTAGAAGTACTGTTCCGTGGAAAGGACATCAAACTAGAATTAAGGACATCTAAAAAAGGAGAAAATACAAACAATACGGAAACAAGAAAACGGGACGATGTAATAGTCATAGAAGGAGGGACAACTACTTATGCGGACACCGTAAAGAGGCTAAAAGAAGGAATAAAAGGGACTGCATCCCTAGAAAACATAAAAGGTGTAAAAAAGACAGCCAAGGGACAAGTACTGGTAAGAGTGATGGGAAATATTGAGGAGATGACTGGGAAAATAAGAGAAATGATGGGAGACAGAAAGGTAAGAAGAACTGGGGGGAGCAAGAAAAAAGTATTACACATAAAGGGAATGGACAGCTCGGTGGAAATGGAGGAAGTAAGGGAGGACTTAAAGTCGACAAACTTGATAAAAGAATGGGACCACTTGGAGATAAGATCATTGAGACCGATGGGCGGAGGAAACCAGACGGCAACGGTGATCCTGGATGAAAAGGATGCAGGAAGGCTGCTTGCGGGTGGGAAGATAAGAGTAGGGCTAAATATATGCCACATTCATGAAAGAATTGAACTGCTGAGATGCTACCGGTGCTGGGAATATGGCCACAAAGCGGAAAACTGCAGCGGTGAGGACAGGAGTAAGGCATGTAGGAGGTGCTCGGAAGCGGGCCATATTGCTGGCGTTTGCGTAAATGAGCAATTCTGTCCCCTGTGTAGTAAAAAAGGACACACAGCTGGCACCGGTAGATGTCCACTCTTCCGGGAGGCATTGGAAACCGCGAAGCGAAGTCAAACCTATAACAACAATGGTTTTTAAAGTGTTACAGATAAATATAGACCGAGGGAAAGCCGCGCACGACCTACTTCTGGCAACTGCGAGCAAAATGAACGCGGATCTTGTGATGCTAGCTGAACCCAATAGAAAATTGGCTAAAGCTGCTGGATGGGAGTGTGACGCCAGGGGAGATGCAGCCCTGGTGATTCTTAATAAAACACTGACGGTTTCTGAAATTTATAGGGGGAAGGGATTTATTGGGTTCAAGTTGAAGGACTTTGCCGCGTTCAGCTGTTATATATCTCCCAACTGCAGTTTTGAGGAGTTCAAAGCAGACGTCGATGAGCTTTGGACACTACTAAAAAACAAAAGACACCGATCCTAGTGGCAGGAGATTTTAACTCTGCATCGAGAGCGTGGGGCAGTAAAGCAACCAACAAAAGGGGCCACTACCTGCTGGAAATGGTGGCGGACCTTGACACGGTCATCATAAATGAAGGCGTGACCCCAACTTTTGAAAGAGGAGACAGAACATCTAGGCCCGACATCACCATGGCCTCTGAAACGCTGGCAGGCAAGATTAGTAATTGGCAAGTGCGCGAAGAGGAGACAATGAGCGGACATAAATATATAGCCTACGAGATAAAGCATGTATTGCCTCTATCCCAGTGCCATGCACAGATGAAAAGGTGGAACCTCCAAAGGCTGGACGTAGATAAGTTCAGTAAAAGCCTGAAAGGAGCGCAGATCTCGACTCCCATGGAACTGGTGCAGGCTACGACGGCAGCGTGTGACGCTTCTATGCCAAAGCAAAACAAAAGCAAGAAGAAAGGAGTCTACTGGTGGAACAAGGAAATTGCGGAAGCAAGGAAGGAGTGTTTGAAATGCCGAAGGAGGTACACAAGGAATAACAAAAAGCTAGGAAAAGGGAAAGACAGGGAAAGTAACAAAGAAAATGAACACAAAAAGCAGTATAAGGAAGCGAAACTGGAGCTACAAAGACGAATATGGAAAGCGAAAGACGATAAATGGAGGGAAGTGTGCGAGGAAGTCGACAATGATATATGGGGACTGGGATACAAAATAGTGTCAAAAAAGCTACGCGGAAACTCACCAATAAATATGGGCATGGCCCAAATTCAAAGCATAGCTGATGGCCTCTTCCCGGAACACATAGATTTCGAACGGAAAACGAAACCGTCACAGGAGTTCCCAGAGGTGACCGAGGAGGAGATCATCCAACTAAAAGCTCGCATAAAGCTCAGGAAAGCCCCAGGGCCCGACCGGATTCCGCCGGAGATAGTGACTCTAGCAGTAGCAGTAATTCCAGACAGGATAAGGCTTGTGTTGCAGAAGGTGCTGGAGTCTGGCGTCTTCCCCAACAGCTGGAAAACAGCCAGACTAGTCCTGCTAAGAAAACCAGGCAAACCCGCTGAAGATCCTGCGGGGCACAGGCCGCTATGTCTACTGGACTGCTACGGAAAGCTGCTGGAGTCGCTGATCCTAGGCAGAATAGAAAAACAACTAGTGCAATCGGACTGTTTACAAGATTCACAGTACGGGTTCAGAAAGGGGAGGTCCACAGTGGATGCAGCCAACAAGCTACTTGAGATAGCGGAAGACGCGAGACGAGGAACCCACCGCACCAGAAGAATCTGCGCAGTAGTGGCCCTCGACGTCCGAAATGCTTTCAATTCTGCATCGTGGGAGCTCATCCTGGAGGAAATGGCTGCAATAGGTATGCCTCAATACATCTATAATATCATAAACAGCTACCTCCAGGACAGATGCATCATACTGACAGACGCCGAGGGAGGGGCTGTAGAGAAAAAGGTTACCGGTGGTGTTCCGCAGGGGTCGATACTGGGCCCCACGCTGTGGAACATACTCTATGATGGGGTACTGCGCCTCGAACTGGGGGACGGGGCAAAATTAATAGGCTTTGCTGACGATTTAGCTTTGGTGGTGTCAGCAAAGAAGGAAGCAGAACTGATGTCAATAACGAACGTAGCTCTAGAAAAGATCAGCGCTTGGATGCAGCAGAAGCGGCTACACTTGGCCCCAGAAAAGACCGAGGCAATTGTGCTAAGTGGGCGAAGAAAGCTTAGCGAGATTTGCTTTACCCTCCAGGGCGTCAGGGTGGTTCCAACCGACAAACTGAAATACCTCGGGTTTTGGTTTGACAAAAGTCTGAAGTTCGGTAAACACATTGAAGAAACAACGGGTAAAGCCGAAAGACTGACGACCGCCCTTGGCCAAATCATGCCCAGGAAAGGAGGGCCGAGGTCGAGCAAGCGCAGACTATTGGCGTCCGCAATACAATCTGTGATGTTATATGGAGCACCGGTGTGGGCAAAGGTAATGAATGTAGCGAAGTACAGGAACATGTATAGCAAAGTGCAACGACAGCTGGCAATACGCATCTGTGGAGCTTACCGTACCATATCGCTAGACGCCGTCCTGGTGATAGCGGGCCTGATACCGATAGAACGGCTAGCAAAGGAACGGCAACGCTACTACCACGAGGGGACAAGAACGAGAGAAGAGGAAAGAGCACATACAATAAAAGAATGGGAACGAGACTGGCAGAAGGAGGGAAAAGGTAAGTGGACTCGTACAATCATACCCAACCTTAGGCTCTGGATGGGACGGAAACATGGCGAAACCGACAGACTGCTGACACAGGCCCTAAGTGGGCATGGAGTTTTCAACACTTACCTGCATGCAATAGGGAAAGCAGAAAACGCAAGTTGCCCATACTGCGAACATGTTGACACACCGGAACATGCCCTATTTCAATGCATAAAGTTCGCAGAACTAAGAGAGAAAACGGAGGGAAGTGACGGAAAGGTGACTGTGGAAAACCTGATGGTGAGAATGATCCATAGTAAAGAAGAATGGGATAAATATGCGGGAATGCTCAAAGAGATAATGAGAGTGCGGGAAAAGGACGAAAGACTAAGGCAAGAATCTATCTAAAATAATATATAATAATCTATAAGAATCTAAAATAATCTAATAATCTGTAAAATAATGTATAATAATATGAAGACAATATAAACACATACAAACCTATAATAATATAAAGATAATATAAAGACAAAAGCCTCTCTGAAGGAATGCTCAGGCGGTTCTGGAGAGGACAGGAGAACAAACGGAAGGGGGTTTTAGTCCGTAGGATGCTGAGCCACCTTCTCAGTAGAGTCGGGCATGCCATCTGGCCCGGGCCTTTTGGTATCCATGAGGATTTCCCCCTACCGACGCAAAAAAAAAAAAAAAAAAAAAAAGGTTAGGTTAGCCGTCGACGTCCCGGCAGCTGCGGGAAATAGTTTCTGCGCTTTTCCCGCCGGCAGCGGGGGGGGACTTTGAGCCCCCCCAGATGGACGCCACGTGGGGCACGCCTCCGCGTCGCCCCAGCGTTCCCGCTGCCGAGGAGCCCCCTCCCCCTATCACGGGGGCGGAGATCCATGCGGCCGTGTCCAAAATGAAAGCGAAGGACACGGCCCCCGGCCCTGACGGCGTTCACGGCCGGGTCTGGAGCTTGGCCTTCGAGGCCCTAGGGGACCGGCTCGGGGGGCTTTTCGAAGCGTGCCTCGAGTCGGGACGGTTCCCGTCAAAATGGAAGACGGGCAGACTGGTCCTTCTGCGGAAGGACGGGCGCCCCGCGGACTCACCCGCGGGCTATCGCCCCATCGTGTTGCTGGACGAAGCGGGCAAGATGCTCGAGAGGATCGTCGCGGCCCGCATCGTCCGGCACCTGACCGAGACGGGTCCCGATCTTTCGGCGGAGCAGTACGGCTTCAGAGAGGGCCGCTCGACTATCGACGCAATTCTGCGCGTGCGGGCCCTCTCCGATGAAGCCGTATCCCGGGGCGGGGTGGCGATGGCGTTATCCTTAGATGTAAGGAACGCCTTCAACACCCTGCCCTGGTCGGTGATCGCGGGGGCGCTGGAGTATCACGGCGTCCCCGCATACCTCCGCCGACTGATCGGCTCCTACCTCGAGGGCAGGTCGATCCAGTGCATCGGACACGGTGGGGCGATGTACCGCTTCCCCGTCGAGCGCGGTGTTCCGCAGGGGTCTGTCCTGGGCCCCCTGCTGTGGAACATCGGCTACGACTGGGTCCTGCGGGGCGTCGTACGGGGTCCTCTCCCCGGGCTGAGCGTAATTTGTTACGCCGACGACACGTTGGTCGTGGCTCCGGGGAGAGACTACCGAGAGTCTGCCCGTCTGGCGTGCGCAGGCGTGGCACACGTCGTCACAAGGATCCGACGGCTGGGACTCGAGGTGGCGCTCGACAAAACCCAGGCCCTGTTGTTTCACGGGCCGGGACGAGCGCCGCCTCTGGGTGCCCACCTCGTGATCGGAGGCGTCCGCGTCGGGGTCGGGGTGACCGGTCTTCGGTACCTCGGCCTCGAACTGGATGGTCGGTGGAACTTCCGCGCTCACTTTGAGAAGTTGGGCCCTCGACTGATGGCGACGGCCGGCTCTTTGAGCCGGCTGCTTCCAAACGTCGGGGGTCCCGATCAGGTGGCGCGCCGCCTCTACATGGGGGTGGTGCGGTCGATGGCACTATACGGCGCGCCCGTATGGTGCCACGCCCTGACCCGCCAGAACGTCGCCGCGCTGCGACGTCCGCAGCGCGCGATCGCGGTCAGGGCGATCCGAGGATACCGCACCGTCTCCTTCGAGGCGGCGTGTTTGCTCGCCGGGGCGCCACCCTGGGACCTGGAGGCGGAGGCGCTCGCTGCCGATTACCGGTGGCGTAGCGACCTTCGTTCTAGGGGGGAAGGGCGCCCCGGCGAAGGAGTAGTTCGAGCGCGGAGGCTCCAATCTCGGCGGTCCGTGCTGGAGGCGTGGTCTCGCCGCTTGGCGGACCCGTCGGCCGGCCTCCGTACCGTCGAGGCGGTCCGCCCGGTTCTCGCGGACTGGGTGGGCCGCGACCGCGGATGCCTCACCTTCCGGCTGACGCAAATGTTGACCGGCCATGGTTGTTTTGGCCGGTATCTTTTCAAAATAGCCGGAAGGGAACCGACGGCGCAGTGCCACCACTGCGCGGACCGCGACGAGGAAGACACAGCGGAACACACGCTGGCGCGTTGCTCTGGATTTGACGAGCAACGCGCCGCCCTCGTCGCGGTCATTGGAGAGGACCTCTCGCTGCCGCGCGTCGTGGCTACGATGCTCGGCAGCGACGCGTCCTGGAAGGCGATGCTCGACTTCTGCGAGTCCACCATCTCGCAGAAGGAGGCGGCGGAGCGAGAGAGGGAGAGCTCTTCCCTTTCCGCACCGATCCGTCGCCGTCGAGCCGGGGGCCGGAGGCGGGAATACGCCCGTACGTCCCGGCCCCTGTAGGTGGCGGCCTCCCCCCGGTGAAGGTCAAGGGGCGACCTGAGGGGGTGAGGCCGCGCGGCGCGCTACCAGCACTCTAGCGCGCTGCCGTGGAGTGATTAGAGCGACCGGTCGACGGTGTATCGCGTCCCGACCCGGCAGGCTGGTTCTGGTCCAGCGGGGTATTCCGGGACACCAGCGGCACCGTCTGGGCGGCCCGACGGGCTGCCGTACCGAGACGGCCGACGTTTCAGAGCCTTCGATTCGCCTCGAAGGCTCCGTCGGCTGGGCGTCCTTGGGGTGAGCCGCGCCGTCTGGTTGTAGTGTTGACCGCGGTAGCCCCCCTACCTCATCCGGGTTCTGACCTCGGAGGGGATCGGACGTCGGGTGTAAGAGTGCAGAGGAGTCGTTTAGTGGGTGGGCTCTAAAATCCTTGGGCCCGCGGTCTGCTCACAACACCATGCAGATCGTTGAGTCTCACATACCCCGCGCGCCCCTTTTGCGCGGGGACCTCGTAGGAGGTTCGGCCCTCTACCCGAAAAAAAAAAAAAAAAAAAAAAAAAAAAAAAAAAAAAAAAAAAAAAAAAAAAAAAAAAGCCGTCGACGTCCCCACCGTCTCCTTCGAGGCGGCGTGCTTGCTCGCCGGGGCGCCACCCTGGGACCTGGAGGCGGAGGCGCTCGCTGCCGATTACAGGTGGCGTAGCGACCTTCGCTCTAGGGGGGAAGGGCGCCCCGGCGAAGGAGTAGTTCGAGCGCGGAGGCTCCAATCTCGGCGGTCCGTGCTGGAGGCGTGGTCTCGCCGCTTGGCGGACCCGTCGGCCGGCCTCCGTACCGTCGAGGCGGTCCGCCCGGTTCTCGCGGACTGGGTGGGCCGCGACCGCGGATGCCTCACCTTCCGGCTGACGCAGATGTTGACCGGCCATGGGTGTTTTGGCCGGTACCTCTTTAAGATAGCCGGAAGGGAACCGACGGCGCAGTGCCACCACTGCGCGGACCGCGACGAGGAAGACACAGCGGAACACACGCTGGCGCGTTGCTCTGGATTCGATGAGCAACGCGCCGCCCTCGTCGCGGTCATAGGAGAGGACCTCTCGCTGCCGCGCGTCGTGGCTACGATGCTCGGCAGCGACGCGTCCTGGAAGGCGATGCTCGACTTCTGCGAGTCCACCATCTCGCAGAAGGAGGCGGCGGAGCGAGAGAGGGAGAGCTCTTCCCTTTCCGCACCGATCCGTCGCCGTCGAGCCGGGGGCCGGAGGCGGGAATACGCCCGCACGTCCCGGCCCCTGTAGGTGGCGGCCTCCCCCCGGTGAAGGTCAAGGGGCGACCTGAGGGGGTGAGGCTGCGCGGCGCGCTACCAGCACTCTAGCGCGCTGCCGTGGAGTGATTAGAGCGACCGGTCGACGGTGTATCGCGTCCCGACCCGGCAGGCTGGTTCTGGTCCAGCGGGGTATTCCGGGACACCAGCGGCACCGTCTGGGCGGCCCGACGGGCTGCCGTACCGAGACGGCCGACGTTTCAGAGCCTTCGATTCGCCTCGAAGGCTCCGTCGGCTGGGCGTCCTTGGGGTGAGCCGCGCCGTCTGGTTGTAGTGTTGACCGCGGTAGCCCCCCTACCTCATCCGGGTTCTGACCTCGGAGGGGATCGGACGTCGGGTGTAAGAGTGCAGAGGAGTCGTTTAGTGGGTGGGCTCTAAAATCCTTGGGCCCGCGGTCTGCTCACAACACCATGCAGATCGTTGAGTCTCACATACCCCGCGCGCCCCTTTTGCGCGGGGACCTCGTAGGAGGTTCGGCCCTCTACCCGAAAAAAAAAAAAAAAAAAAAAAAAAAAAAAAGCCGTCGACGTCCCCCATCCAGCAGTCCTGGTCGGTGGGGACGAAGTACGGCTTCGCTGTCGCTGCGGAGCCGTACTTCGTCCCCACCGACCAGGACTGCTGGATGGGGGACGTCGACGGCTCCGTGGCCATTGTGTTGAGACAGTCCGCGGCGTTACCCCCCTTGGAAATGGTGGCCAGGGGACCCGGGTACGTCGCGGCTAGGATCGACGGGACCGTCGTGATCGGGGCGTATTTTTCTCCGAACAGAAGCCTCGCCGAGTTCGAGCGGTTTCTGGGCGGGCTCGAGGTGCTCTCGCACCGCTTCGGGTCCCGCCCTGTCATCGTCGCGGGGGACCTCAATGCCAAGTGTACGGCTTGGGGCTCCCCCCGCACGGATTCGCGAGGCGAGGCTCTTTCGGAGTGGGCGATCGCGACCGGCCTCTGTCTCCTAAACAGAGGCACGGTCGCGACTTGCGTGCGGTGGAACGGGGAATCTCACGTGGACGTGACGTTCGCGTCCCCGTCCGCCGTGCGCCGCACCCGCGGCTGGCGCGTACTCGAGGGGGCGGAGACGCTCTCGGACCACAGATACGTCCGATTCGAGCTCTCCGCCTCCTCCTTGTCGTCGTCAGCCGCGGGCGCCCGCGGCGAGGAGGAGCTCCCGCAAGGTGCGCCCCGTTCGTTCCCCAGGTGGGCCTT